>NC_054746.1:45004700-45304700 GCF_018143015.1 Lytechinus variegatus
GGTTATGCATACAACATAGAGCAATTGCTAAGGTGTGATCTTTCGCATGGCTTGCGATTGCTTGTACTTGAAGCAATTACTACAATTGCTACTTTTAATGCATTTGTCTCATTGCCAGTTTAAACCATGTGTTAGTAGCTCAATGGTTGAACAGTCTATGATGCCTACATGCAGACAATTCCTTTAAAGGAATATATTCAAACTTCTTGTCAGGCATGACATGGCATTTAGCTTTATCATTTTACATTGAAAGATCTTACAATGATATTTGCTCTCTTCAATGCCACTGTCCATGCATGGATGTGAAAAATACCAATTTTAGTTTGCAAAGGAGAATTCCATTATTTGTAAATATTGACTTAGAAGTGTGGAATATGACAGTTATTGTCTTCATCTGCTTTTATGACATCATTGGAAATATATCTCCAGGTTTCTTTAACTGATTTTTGATGTATTCATGAATTGATGATCTTACTGGTTATTTTGAGGATTTTGTATTATTCAAAAATGATAGGTGATAGTAACTTGCTTCAATCCTTTATTAATATTATGCTTTAGAAGACACACTTTATACTTAACCAAGTCTAATTTGTTTGAATAATGTTCTCTTAATGTTCAATTAGAGCAATGATGATGCAATTGCCCAGGTATTGCCAATAAAATACATAATTTGTTTTTCTTACTAAAACAGAATTGTGAATGTGATTTATGACATTACTATTTATTTTTGATTACTATTTAAAATATTGATCGATCAAGTTATTTTCGTCGCGATCATGCGATCGATTACCGAGAGATCATAAGGGGAGGCTAAATCAGCCCCAGTCTTCTTAGGCGTCGAAATAGCCTAGTCTATTTAGGGTTAAGAGGCTGATAGTGCTGCTAAAGCTCTTTTTAATTTGAAATTTTTATCTCTTTTATTCTAATCAGTTCATTGGCTCCAGGTTGGCCAATTTCTACCACTTCAAAATCAGACAGTTATCTTATCCATCAGGAACCTCAATAGGTTTTATTGCTTACAATCTCAATATTTACCCTGAAGGAGGTAATTTGTGTAGTGTCTCCGAGATAATGAAAATCTATTGATATGTTCTTCAATAATTAAAACTTTGAAGAGTTTTTTTTTCATTTCTGTCTTGGTTGATTGTTTATTTTAGATATAATTTATCTTCATGAGGAAATTTTGGTCAGAAATTATTGAATTTTAAAAAGTCAAGAATGATTTATTAAAGTTGATTAAACATTAAATGAGAAGTAAACATATTTGACATAAACTAAGCATTTTTTCCCGTCACATTTCTTGAGTAAGGAATACAACTCAAAATGAAAATGTAGCAGTGTCAAGAGAAGGTAAGTTTCAGTTGCATGTTAAAAAAAAGAAAATCCTCTGTCTTTGTATTTTCTTTGTTGTTATCACAGTATCCTGATTCAGTTACATTTAAAGTTATATTTTGTGAAGTTCAAGATAAGGAATAATGTCCCAAAACAGAAATATGAGTTTTCCCATACTAGGGATCGTCAGGGCTCCATACTAACCCTTTGTTTCTACTGTTCCAACCTGCTCATGTCGGACCAGTGGATACCCAGTTTTTTTCTTTTTTTTAATAGTCTGAACCTAAAATTTACTAGTCCCCAAAATTACACTCTTAAAAAAATTTGAATGTTAAATCAACATTTGAAAGATTGGAGGAGTTACAACCTTTCCCAAATGTTACATCCAACCTTGTATAAAGCTGAATCCAACATTTTAAGTGTTCGTTAAAACCATTTAAAGTGGTAAATGCAACATTTAGAAAATGTTGTCACTCCTCCAACCTTTCAAATGTTTAGTTAAAATTTCTTTTTTTAGAGTGTAAGGAAAACACACACAAAAAAATGAGTTTATTTTGCTGTCCTTTATTGCTTTTATTGCCCCAAACCCATCCCCCCAAAAAAACCCATACAAACAAATAGCAGACACACAAACCTTATTCATGAGAGCAATTGTTAAGATGCCAGAACCATTTTTGTAATTTACAAAAGAGGATGAAATATTATTCATATCAGTTTGAGATTTAATGGTCCTGATGGACCAGTAAATCTGGCTATTTCTGAAAAGTTACTGGCCCAACAGCAATTTTTACTGGTCTGGGGCCATCAGACCAGTGCCATTGTCACACGTTGGATAAGTTTTCTATGTCTGGTATATGACTAATACCTTGGTTACATTTACTCTACGGCGGCCGTATGGCAAGTTGAAAACAGCCGTTTTAACATTTTTTTGTACCAGCTATACATAGGTGGCTTGAATAAAAATGAATAAAACGGCTTTTTTCGACTAGCCGTACGGCCGCCGTAGATCAAATGTGACCGTGGTATCACTCTCTACCAGATGTCTTTGGTCTACTGTACAACACAATGTCTGGGAGTCTGAGAATGAGGTTTTGGTAGACATTACTACTCTGTTGGATCTCATTTACAACTCTCTAACCCTCACCAATATCTACACCTGTTCTATTACATCTCAGTAATGAACTCCAATAAATGGTTTCTCCTCAAAATAGCAAGGATGAAATTGGTTTTTGGTCCTATGTTCGCCTGTTTGTTGAATGGTTCAGGGCCTGTATATTTCCCTAAAGTTCTTTTGTTAGGAATATTGACATTTTTATGTTATTGCAGCAGCCATAACACTTTATAAATAACACTATCATACCTTTAAATCTAAATATACTGTACAGTAAACCTGACTTTGCGGCAACCGGTGTGTGGTGAAAACCTGTCTTTAGTGGCCCTATAATTTAAGAAATGCCACCTCTTTCCAGTGCACTTTTTCACTTTTTCTAATTCCTTTTCATGGCCTTAAAAGACAGGTGTGGCTGTACTCCAGCCTATTCAGTACTTAATATCATCTATAATCAATTTGAAAGTCTTTGTACAGGGCTCATAATCTGACATGACTCATTTCCATGACTTATTAACTCATAATCTTGAATTGCTATATCTCAAACTTGCAACTTGTTACCTCAAATATGTAAATCATTCCCTCTACTTAAAACTTGTTACTTTGACTTATAACTTGTTTTCCCTTGACTTGTAACTCATTATCTTGACTTACAACTTGTTTTCTTGACTTAAGAAATCATTCCCTCAACTTGTTATGTTGAACGCCAAACAAGAGTGCAGCAACTCCCATAATGCCTTTTGGTCTGATGCAGCTGGGGCTTGTGAGATGGACGTTTTCCCAACTGAGCCAAGACACCGTTCAATGAAGACATTGAACGAGAATAGTGGCAACACAAACACAAATCAGATAGCAAAACTCAAAATAAAATATGTATAGGAAATTTTTCCACTGGACATCATGGACAAATAGGATTATTTTCATTATTCTTATAAAAGCTACCATTTCTTTAAGGATATAAGAATGATGATTTTTTAATGAAAAAAATGTTTTGCTTTTACAATATTATCAGAATTGGCACTCATCATTAAAACATAGATACTATGGTATAAAATCAAATAATAGATGCTCGTTGGACTATATCATCTAAGTGCTCACTGGAATGGAACAATCAATCACCCATAAACACCTGATCAAAACAAATATTCCACATCAATTAGAAGTACCTGTTCACTTTACAACATGATCTTGTATTCCATTGCATGCAGTATATATTATATAATGATCAGTGCACAGTTTTTAAACAATATTTACAGACATCTCAACTTAGAATAGGATAGTTGCATAGGGCTGTTTCACAAAGCTTTTCATAAAGACTTGTAGTGGATCATGGTGTTGGGTGCTGAATCAGGTTTTTGAATGTGAATTGAATTCTTGTTGTTTACAGTCACTTGAATGTGAAGTTTAGAATTTGTCAAAATAATTACGATTAGGGTTTTTGGAAATCTAGTCCAAACTGAAGTCTGACACTGAGGAAAATATACGGGGTATAGCTTACTTAAAGGCTAAAACGGCTTTATAGAGCATCATCCTGATTTGATTATTTTGGGAAGTCATTTAAAACAAGATTAATTATATGTCTATTTGTTAAATAAAATGTAAGTTTGGTCTATCATGGGCATGACTGCATAGAAATAAACATTGGTATGTATTGATCACAAAATATTTACTTGACATTGCTGTTGAAATCAACTTCAATTCGAATAATTTATTAAAAAGTCAAACAGATTGGGTCCCAGACCCTTCTGGATTAAAATCTTGATTGACAAGAGCTATTCATATGAAAATAAATAAATAAATAAAAATAACATCTTGGTTTATGCCCTTGGTTTATGAGGCATACATGCATGTAAATACATATACTCATGTGTTTGTTTTGTCTCGCCTGCATAGCAAAGCGCCTGTATAGCAGAGTGAGACTCTAGGCGCTGCTTTTCCGATGGCAGCGGCGGAGTCAACATCAAATCTTAACCTAAGGTTAAGTTTTTGAAATGACATTTTAACTTAGAAAGTATATTGACCTAGTTCATGAAACCTGGACATAAGGGTGATCAAGTATTACTAAACATCCTTCCTTGGTTTCAGGTCACATGACCAAAGTCAAAGGTCATTTAGGTTTGATGAACTTTGGCCATGTTGGAGATATTTGTTGAATTACCATCGTAACTTTGAAAGTTTATGGATCTAGTTCGCGAAACATAGACATAAGGGTATTCAAGTATAAATAATTGTTTTGCACACATCTTAGATCACATTATCATGGTCAAAGGTCATTTTGGGTGAATAGACATAGTATTTTATTATCATATGAATGTTCTCTTTTGTGAATAATTATTTAATACCTGTTCTCAAGGTCAGCACTGCCACTATACGTCAAATCGTGTAATGCAGGTGAGACTGCCAGGAGGCATTCCACTTGTTTTTGTTCAGTGTATAGTCATGCATGAAATGATTTTCATGTACATGCAAATAAACAAAACAGACATCACCCCCAAACCATATGATTTTAGGGATTGATGTCTTTTGTTTGTTTTGATTTTAGGAATGTGACCATCTTCCTTCTTAATTGGTTTCATGCACCTTAATCTCCCCCCTCTTTGACAAGATAATGACTTCATTACAAAGCTGAAAAGCTCATCTAATGTAGATGTAAATGTAGTGTACTTGTAAGAGCTTAATACTGATTAGTTATTGGAATATTGAAGGTCATATATTGTAAGCTGTATGGTTTAACAATCCAAATTGCATCCATACAATAGTAATGAATTAGGTTAGCAACCATACAATATCAATTACAATCATTCTTCAACAAGTCCATTTGGGGAAGCTAATCAAAAGCGATATTTTATTTTTTAAACTTTTTATCTGATTTTATTTCACTTATTAACGTAAGAGATTGTTGGATTTGCATGTGAACATATTGGACTGCTATGTACATGTTATGTAAGCATGGACCTACTACTCAGATTACGAGGTCCATGTTTCAAGGTAATGCACATTCTTTCCTTCATTTAATTGATTAACAAATAAAAAGAATGGAATTTGAATGAAAATGAGAAAGGAATCAAAGGATGAAACATGTTTTGAACTAAGCGTTTAGCAAATGCTTGATTTTTGGTCTGAAATCTTAACACGCACTTGCTCGTAACTTCAGGAACTTATCTTGAAGTGTATGTTCCGGGCAGTGTGAATGCTGGAATGATTAATGTTTATTTTTTAGCCTAAAAAAGTTCTTGTAATTGAACAGGGATTCTTATGATCGAGGCGGTTTAAAACCACCTAGAGAGAGAGAGAGGTGATTAAGTTGGAGTCTTTAGATTGAGCAAACTCAGGCTGTTGAAAAAACCTTCCTTTGAGCTTCATGAAAAATTAATTTGAGATAGAAGATCATTTATATAGAATGGAAAATTCTTATTCGATTGAAATTTGGTAGTGATGCAACCTGATCAGACCATAATAATGATGATGTGAACAGACCCTACCAAACAAGGCTATAAACATTGCATTATTAGCGAAACAAGACCTCTTAATCTCTTTACCAACTTTTTATATTTCCTTGATTTTAGTCAAAATTGGGGGATTTTTTACTTGGCAATCACCCCCCCCCACACTGTGAATTACATTTTCATTTCTTTAAAAAATCACCTCGCCTCTCGTCCTTGATGGGACAAAAGTTCTTGTAAATTGCTTAAACATCACAGATCAGCCCCCAATACTGACCATTAAATACCTGTCAATGATGTTATCTGAAAATTGAAAAATAAATTGAGGGTATTTTCTTCGATGGATATCTGATTTCATACTCTCAAAATACAAGGTATTTATTTTCTCATAAGACAAGAGTATGCATACATATTGACTTTTATTTTCATACCCTACCATCATCCCATCCCAGGCCCACCTGATATCAAAACATCATGTAGATCTAACATTCAGCATACACTATTACCCTGTCATTAACACTTTATCTTTGTGAGTTCTTATTTTTTTTTTTTCTAGATAAAAAAAAATATTTTATATCATATTTTGACACTGTACAGAACACATGCATATCCTCAGTATTTATTTTAGTAGAAACTGGAAAGAGTTGAAAATGGTAAATAAATGTGAAGATCTTTTCCAGTGGAACCATTAAAAAAAGAATTATTACATTTGTGATTTTGGTTGGCCTTGCCTGTACGTCTTTATTACCTTTTGTCATAAATCCTTTTCTGTCTATTTCCCCCATATTTATTGGATTTGTTCACCATGAAGTGATGGAGTTTTATAGAAATTGGATCTGCTCTAGCATCTAGGGAAGAGTAGATTTGAGGGAAATGCAAAAAAAGTTTTATTTTACATAAGTAGTTTGATAACAACAATATTTTGGTTTGCCAAGTAGTCAAACAGTCTGTCGAGTCAATAGTCAATATTGGCATTTTGATAACGTTGTGATATGAACGCGAACAATGTCATGTGCAGGATAGGCTTGCCCTTTGACCTATGAAATATCCCTGTAACTGCTGTGCTGTGACCTTTAACCCTCGCACAGTTTCTTGAATTGTAGGTTATAGAATAATGTAAAATAAAGGAATGCACTGCATTTTGCTGAGCCAACATTTTATGCATAAATCAAAACTTATGTACATGTAAGTTTTTAAGGAAGGCGAAAGAAATGCCCCAAAAGCTGCATATGTCTGTGATTCAGACAAACAAGTGTATGGGATAGAACCTTGTATTTAGCAGCAAGCAGAAAGTTTATAAATCTCATATTAAAGGTCAAGTCCACCCCAGCCAAATGTTGATTTGAATAAATAGAGAAATCAAACTAGCATAACAATGAAAATTTCATCAAAATCGGACGTAAAATAAGAAAGTTATGGCATTTTAAAGTTTCGCTTATTTTTCACAAAACAGTGATATGCACAACACAGTTACATGCAAATAAGTCAATCGATGATGTCCATCACTCACTATTTCTTTTTTTATTGTTTGAATAAAACAATATTTCATTTTTTTACAGATTTGAACATAGGGACTGACTTGACTGAACCATATAATTTTAAACAATGCTAATTCCACAATGTTCAGGGAGGAGTCAATTTTTGTTTCACTTGACAATGAGGAGAAATTTAGAATATTTCATATGATAAAACACAAAAGAAATGGTGAGTGGATGACGTCATCAGTCTCCTCATTTGCATACCACCCAGGATGTGCATATAAATGTTTAGTGAAATCAAGCGAAATTTCAAAATGTCATAACTTTCTTATTTTACATCCCATTTTGATAAAATTTTCAGTGTTATGCTTATAGGAATTTTCTCTTTTTATTCAAATCAACATTTGGCTGGGGTGGACTTGACCTTTGACCATGACTAGAATGAACAAAGTGGAGTAGACAGAATGATGTATCATAACTGTTGTGTGTTGTCAAAATAGAAAAGAGAAATAAAACATAAATTTTGTACAAAAAAAGTTAAATGTAGTTGAAGGAATATCATGTTAATAAAATGACAATCAATCACCAATTTCATTCTTATATTCAATATCAGGCCTCGAAATAGGATTTTTGGGGGGCAAGGCCACTTTTTTGAGGGGCACTTTTTCACTGAGGCCAGGCAGCAGAGGGCACCAAGGCCATACAGAGGGGCACCAAGGCCACTTTTTAAGGGGCATGTAATAAATTATTTGTAGGTGTTACAGTTTCGCGGCGTGGGGGAGGGGGGCTTTCCATAGTCGATGTTATACATCAGATTCATTACCAAACCACATTATTTACTTAAGAAAAAATGAACTTTACGCACGACTGGTGATACCTTCTTGAGCTACATGTAATTAAATGTGAATCTGATTAGCACCCAAGAAAGTATCACCGGTCGTTCGTAACTGACAAACAGCTTTATGAAACACTCCCATTCAAAGTACTGTACTTACGCATCGTGCGCGCTCGCCAGAACAGTACAGCGCGCGCGACATTTGTGTAGTACACATACGGAGCTTGCGCTCGTCCATTCTTATGCTGCAGCTTACATAGCATATGTAAAGCGCGCTAGCGGCCGGCCGGCCGGCCAGCTGTGTATAGCTAGCTCATCGTTCGGCGTGGCTTCGGACTAGACTGCATACATGCACTGGACGTCGCTGGTAAAGCTAAGGTATTGAATACTTTTTGAGATCAGAGAAAAGTTTTCCTCGCTCAGAAAAAAGGTGCAGACTTTCAAAAGGGGTACATTATATATCAGAAAAAGGGCACATTTATGAGAAAAAAGGGCACCACGGCCATATAAAAAAGGGCACATTTTTAGTGGGCATAACTTATAGCAAAAAGAAGAAGGGCATGACGGCCAGTAATGGGGGCATCGACGGCCGTGGCCGTTGATGGTCGTCGATTATTTCAAGGCCTGCAATATGTTAAATAAATGATGTTGATTGCAGTCTGGTTCACAAATTTTTACATTTCACTTTGTTCTTGTAGTTCATCCTTCTGGCTTTTTACCTTCAAGATTTTAAATGCCTAAATGAATGACTCGTGTGACAGGTCACTGTCCATACACCGTAATATATATTGTGAAATACTCATGGAGTGATTGATTGCTCTTATTGTGAGATGAGTATGTAGATCATATCTGCTATGAATGCCATGAGAGCATCCCTAGGGTTCACACTATTATCCAATAGGAAGAGACTATCCCATGCCTCTTTATATTGTCTACCAATCATCTAGTCTGAAAGGTGCAGAAAACCTCTTTCCTCCCCCCTGATTGAATTGCTCAGCAATTTGGATGAAAGAGTTGCCTGTAGGGTTAATCAGTTGGGCAAAGATGTTTTTTAATTGAAATTTGCACGTGTGATCTCTTCCCAGGTCCATGGTCCATGGCCGTCTGCACCATCCCGAGTTTTCAAATTAGCGCGCTATTTCTGATCTGGCAAATTATCCAGATCTCAGCAATCTCGAGATTATTTGCAATCGAGACGCAATTATCGCGCTAGTTCGTAGGATTAATCTTGAGACTGCAATCCCAATTCAACTTGGGATTATTTACAAAATAGCGCGCTATTTTACGAATTATCGCGCTAATTCGTAGGTGCAGATGCACTCTGGATTATTTATTCACGGCGTCAGACCATAATGCATCGATGCCTCGCTTGAGAAGGAATCGCTCTTCTTGCGATGGTGGAGACGGGGTTTCTTGAATCTCGAGATTAATCGCGAAGAGGGCCAAGCGTTCTAAAATCTTGAGACTGAGCAAACTCGGGATGGTGCAGCACCACCTTTAGTCATGTTTTAGCACCATGCGACCCTCATTAACATAATCTGCATATTATCTGCACAGTTTAGACTTCAGAGTCTGTGTCCAAGCCTTGGAGACAGATGTAAATGATGGATTGTATAGAGATTAGAGCTTGTCCCCTACCCTTGGGCAACAGTCTGAACCCATAGATACATACCAGGCAGACACTACAGATGATGTGCAGAATGTTGGTTTGCTGTGATAACGATGATTGACAATACAAACCTATTAGAAACTGTTATGAGATAATGAGTACTAGGGTGGACAGCTTGACAGTGGATGACAGGATATACATAGTGAGAGATTGGGTGAACTTCTGACAGGAGGAAGATGAAAGATTTCTAATTGGAGACATGGGAGAATTGATATAGTTGGGGGTGTATGAAAAGGAAGGGAGAATAGTTTATTGGGCTATAAGTGGATGGAGAAGGAGTGGGGGGGGGGGGGGGCTGGAAGAGAGGGGAAGGGAGGTATTAGGGGTTGTAAGAGGGTAGAGGAGGCTAATGAGGATTATGGTGGATGAGAAGGGGATAGGAGATGTTGTACAAGGGAAGGGGGAGGGTCATTCAAGTTTGAAAACAAGATTGTCGAAAGAGGATTTGTGATTGTCATTATCACTGATAATATTTTAAATGTGTATTAGTGTAAAAACACAGCCAAAATACATTAGTTTTTTTTAAGCATGTACAAAAAATGTGATTTTTCTTTTTTGAAATAAATAGGCTTATAGTAAGACCCAAACAATTTTTATACTGAACTATCTACTAAAAATTATTGCATGTAAGTAGTACCAAGTACCACTGATACAGAGATCATTCAAGGAATAGTGTCAGACAGAGAGCATGTAGTCCATATCTGGTTTATCTATTATTGTCTGTTTATGATGTCTGTCTCAGCATGACAAATCACAGATAACTGCAATAATGATTGACAGTTACAGGGACAGATAACTTTATAGTTCATTATTCATTGGATTATGATTGAAATTACCTCTTTAGTAGTTCTTGGATAAACTTTGTCATGGTTCCTTAAAAAAGTTGATATTTGTGTCTTTGCTCACTTTGGATATGTTCAAATAAAAATCAATGTGTGATACGTGTATAATGACACATTTAGAAATTAGATCAATTCAGTTCAGTAATTAAATCATTAATGATTTATACTTAATTGCAAATGTTGTTTTAATTATCGATATTGTTCAAGATATACCATAAGACAAATTGTTCATTTGATTGTTTGATTACTGTAGCAGATGATGTACCTTCGTCTGAAGATCTAATCAAATATACAAGAAGTAAAACAAAGTGTGTTTTGCTACTCCAAGATGACCTTTTAAGTGTAATTAATCCAACGACTAATATCTCTTCCCTTGTAAAGAGCTTATCTGTTGCGATTACTCACCGTCAGATAGCTCCACCAGATGGTCACATGGTTTTCATACAGGTGATATCTTGTCTAATATAAAAACATAATTCCCAATCTTGCTTGTATGGGAAGTTAATTGGAGAGGATTAAAGATGAGGCTTGCATGAGGTAGAGCGATTTGATGATCAAGGCCTCCTGAAACAAAAGCTTATATTTTGATCACAAGGCTGATTTCTGTGATTAATTCCATATATCATCTGTGTTCAATTTATTGTACCAATCATCTCTAAGATCAATTGCCAAGCTTTGTGATGAAGGTCCCAGGAATAGAAATGCACTTTTGTACATTGTGGAGATAGATTGGTAGCCTCTAATGATCTTCCTTGCTGTCCAGTCATATGTTTATTTTTTAATAAAACCAAGGAAGGACTAATTAGTGTATAATCTTTGGGTCAATTTGTATTTGAAGCACAAATTCAACTTTCTCTTTGTACTATTGATATCTGTGCCTGGCAACACACATGGCAAATTGATGCCCACTATTGATTGTACATGTACATCGTACATAGTTATAAAAACAAAATTAAAAATGTATGAAGTTTGTAAGACATGTTCTAATACATATACATCTATATAAATTTGCCATTGTTTATTAAGAGATTAAAAGGAGTTTTAACTTCAAACAACAATGGTAAAATGCTAAGCAAGATATGTTTGAGCATTCCTGTTATTGAGCTTACAATTTAACCAATCAGTTCCAGATCATAGAGGCTGCTCTCACTACGTTCCTAAAACTAGTTTACTGGATACTAGCTTAGTGGAAACTAGTTTAACGCATAGTGAGAACGGTCAAAGCGGTCTTGGAAGCGATCTTCCAAACCAGTTTGGAAAACCATCTCGCGATGTAGTTTTCAAGATCGCTTTGCCTCGTTAAACTGGTTTTAGCGTAAGTGAGGACACAATCTTTCTTCGGGAAGCGATCTTCGCACATTTCGAGCGCGCTACTCCACACGACAGGTGTAGAATGCCTATATGCTGCGGTTTCGAATTTCGCGCGAAACGTGTCACCCCGCTGAGAGCGTTTCCATAGCAACAAGAGTGCTTTACGTGAAGTGATTTTGAAAACCACTTTCGTGTGATCAAGTGGGAATGCTAGCAAAGTGATCTTCCAAAGTGGTTTCCTGAATCAGTTTCCAGTAAACTAGTTTTAGAAAGTATAATGAGAACGCCCTCATATAATGTAAGCCAATGAAATATGATCAGTCATTACAGTTTTGTGTCATGGTTCCTTCAACTATCATTTCAGTATATCAATTCATCCTTTTAGTTTTATAGATGGATGATGAGGCCTAATGCATTTTAAAAATAGAAATGTGAATAATTTGTTTTAACAGACGGACATTAATAGAGATAAAATATTATCATTAAAAGGCGTATCTGGGTGTGCATCAATTGCCTGTCAACAATTTTGGAGGTCGATGGGTTGGTGGGACCCTTACCCTTTCTTCTCATGACCATAAGAAGCAGCAGCAGCTTCAGTAGTAGTAGTAGTAACGTTGCAAACTGCTGTTGAATATGAGACCATATGAGACCGCGAATGCATGAAATATACAATGTTTACAACAATGAACGCAATGCGATGCACAAAGCATAGAGTACAATGACGCTTATTTAGTGACATAATGAAATACATGTGAGTTGCATCTATAACAGTCAAATTTGATCTGATGAAGGGTTGATGTCGTATGTGGTAAGTAATGGTATGACAAGTTCGATCAAAGTTCTCTCTCATTTTTTTTTTTGGGGGGGGGTAGATGATGATAATTATATTGGATGGCTTTATTTCATGGAATACCAGAAATATTACACTCGTTAGGGTCAATATTCCACACGTCTTCGATTCGTGGAATATTGCCCAAACCCTTGGAATATTTCTGGTATTCCATTATTAGCCATCCGATATCATATAAGTATTGACTTATAGATGGTTGAATAAAGGAACTTAAAAAAATATTTCTGGTGGAAGTACTTAGAGTTAAAATTATTCTATATTTGGAGAAAAATGGAGTTGAAAGCATGTATAATTGGGTTTGAGAAAGCTACTTCTCTTTCCAATGTTACAGTTTGAATGTGAACTAGGCTTGTGCAGTGTTCACTTTAGGTAGTATGAAATGAAGTGAAGAATATAGATAATGTATTGACTTTGGTATATGAATTCATATTAAATACAGAGCAATTATTCTCCTTGTACTCTGTGCATCACTAGGTGGTTTCAAACCGCCTCGATCACAAGAATCCCCGTTAAATTACGAGAACTTTTTAAGGCTAAAAAATACCCGTTAATTATTCCTGCATTCACACCGCCCCGAAACACATCCTTCGGGATAAGTTCCCGAAGTTACGAGCATGCGCAGTGTGGTCTGATAAGCAGGCAAGGCGGGAGATTAAAAATCACTAGCCCAGCAGCCACCCACGCCGCCGCGCCCAACGACACGCTGGGATAAAAGTTCCCGTAATTTGCTTTCACATCGCCAAAATACCTGCGACCTTGGAAAAATCCCCACGAAAGTTCTCGTAATTTCGCCAAGTACCTGCTATTTAGCGGGTATTTTCTTTCGGGGATATTACGCGTAGTTTGCTTTCACATTACCAAAATACCTGGTATTTTCTGATTGGGGTAAATTTCCCGATCAGAGAATACCTGGAACTGGCGAACTTCGAGGCGGTCTGAAACCACCTACTTTTGCCAAATAATCACCCACTGGAATTCTGATTCTGTTTTGCTTTTCTTAAAGTCGAATCCTGATAATACTGATAATACTGATAATACTGAGATGCTTGTATTTTACACTTGTCTCATCTGTTCTTCATTTTTTTACTGTTTCTTTTCTTACCATATTTACCTACATTTGGTATCAACAACACATCAGCACAAGTGTTATGGCAATTATTTGGAGAACAAAATATATTTTGGTTGTGGACATGCTATTAACATTCCAAAAGTTGTCTCAAATTATGTTAACCCTCAAAGTAGCCATTCCTGAAGACTTGTCATCAAGTCCACACATATCAACCACATGTAACACAACTCTGTCTTGGTCCAACAAAAAGGCAAATATGCTCCTGTTTATTAGGTCAAGCATATGGAACATATATAGTGACAACCTGCTCCAATCCTCATTCAGAAAAAACCTACTAGGTTTCTGTATTAAATCGTGCCCCAGAAATGTCTGTAGTATGTTTGCACCTTTCGTTCATTCGCTTTTCGCAAACACCATTATTCTTTATTTTCTTTCTTTGTGTTGATGGGTTTTACACAAGTGAAAATGTGATAGTTTGTTGTGATGCATTGCAGCTTGTGTATGCAAAATGTGAAAAACTTTCAGCAACTTATTTCTAAAGGATATTGGTCCTGAGAAGCTATTCAGAGATGCAATTTGTTGATTCACTGAGTGAAATCATTTGAATCATTTTAACATGTTACTTCGGGCCAGAGATAATAGAACCTGCTAAAACTATCATGCATATATTGTCTCCCATTTACAAGCTTAAATATTCAAATTGCAATTCAATATTTTTTCAGTTTAGGTTTCTGTTCTTGTGTGAAGTGTTCACGGTTGGGCAGTATCTATTTTCCTTCTTTAAAGATGGAGATGAAGGATTTTGTAGGTTGAATTGAGTTTGTGAATTTTGGCCCCATCTTACAAAACGTTGTGATCGAACTGATTAAACTAAACTTTATGGAAATCCATCATTGTCATAATTTTTCGTAAAGGACATTGTGCTTGTAAACAAAGGAAACGCACCAAATTATCAAAGAAACAATGAATTGAAGAGTTATACATTATATCTAGAAATCATTGTGAACAAACATGCATGTTAGATGTTGGCGTTGGTGACTTGTGGTTGGTCAGATCAATCATAACTCTTTGTAATTTGGGGCCCTGGTGAGTGTTTCATAAAGCTGTTAGTAAGTTAAGAATGACTTTAAGAACGACTGGTGATCCTTTCTTTTGGAAAATGGTATATTCATTGGTGATGGATAAGCGCGTAAGAAAGGTTCATCAGTCGTTTTTAAAGTCTCTTAACTTACTAACAGCTTTATGACATGGCCCCTGGGAGTGTTTAAGGAGTTCAGGAGGATTTGATGAGTAGGATTACTATGGGGTTACCAAGTATCACCATCATTGAATATCTCACCAAATGCTCTTATGGTCAGACAGATGAAATACCATACAGGTAGCAGCCGCCTTCCAAAATTAGCTAGTGATGATAGCATAGAAAGAGGAAGTGATCTCTTTCAAGGGACCAGGGTGGATTCATCAAGAGAGACCAGCTAGCTGCACTAATGCTGGTCAGACCATGGACCTACTGCTAGTAGGTCCATGTCTGACCATATCCACAGTTCTTGGTCGGACATGGCATGTACTAAAAGTGACTCTTTTCTATTATAGTATTACCCTGTACAAATAAATCATTTTTTTATATAACCACTGGAGGCTACTGGCACTCCTTTGCTTTTCAACTTCATGCAAGGGTAAGTTTTGGGGGCACTTTTGTCTGATTAATACTTAATCACAAAAGAATCTTTTCAACATTAAATTATATTCATTGTAGGCTTACTAAAAAATGACACTTATATTTCCTTTCAACAATTGAACTTGAATTTTTGTGGGTTTAAGTAGTTCAAGTAGATTGGATGATATATGATATGGTACTGATTTTCTCTTTTAAAAGGAGGATGGGGTTGAAGAATGTTTGAGATTTCTTTGGCAATAATAGAATCATATCAACAGGGTGACTTGGACCTTGGCCAGACAATTACCTACATGTTCCCCCACTATGCATTGAAATATGTCAAATAAAATAATATTATGTTGGGATTGTAATTTTGTTAGAATGTTCTGTGTATGTGTCAGATATAAAGGTGTTTGCCACTAATCTCAAGTGTTTGGTTTATCTTGCTGAAAGATATATTGGGTGCGAAAAGAGAAAGGTTTATGAGATGTAGGTCAGCGCATGTAGATTGTCAACATGGTGAGGGTTGTCATCACCTTGGATGTAACTTTTGATACTGACATTGACATTAATGGGATCAAAATTTGGGAATTACACCTGTCATTTGAACATTACTCTCACCATTCCTTCTTGTTCTTTGTAGCATAAATAAATCATTTTCACCCATTCATGACAGTAAGGGTAAACCTTTATGGTATTGTACCTTTCATCAAGTTCTAGGCTTCACCATGAAAGAAAATCCCCTACTCTCCCTTGTTACCAAGCATTGGAAGAAAGTGATAAAAAACATTGGTTGAAAAGATCAACCGAAGATTCACTGTTCAGCTAATGCTAAGTTCACACCAATGGCGAATGCCGCGCTTTAAATCGGCGATCAATTCGGCGTCATTTTTTTCAACTTTTAAAAAATCTCACGATCTCATCAGATATGTTATGCTCTGATAAGCTCTGATGCGTTCTGATACGAAGTTCGTTCCCGCTTGTGCGACAAATTATTTCCCGAATAGCTACGGCTTCTCACGCTATGATGCCGATTGATCAGGATTTATTACGCTTTAAATCACGCTTTGATATGCTTTATTACTCTTTGATAAGCTTTGATGCGCTTATCACGCTTTAAATAACGCTCTGATACGATTATCAAGATCTCTTGTGCATTGATAGGGTCTGTCAAGCTCTGTTACGCAATGACGAGATTCTGATTGCATCCCGACTCTGATCCAGAGTATATAAAGATGCAGCAGATACACGACATCGTTTCATCTTTGGCAGAAGAACGAGATGTGGAAGTTCAATATATACCAGACTATGAACCATCCTATGATGTAGACATGACCTTTGTCTCCCTGTATATTACTACATGATAGCCCTCTAGGCAGAGGAGAAAGAACAGCAACGACAAGAGGAGATTGAACTACCAGCAGGCGGGAGAAGACCATTCATCAGGTGCTGCTGGACCATGCAGGCCATGGCTCACTGAAGAAAGAAGACAGCAGTATATGGCCAGTACACTATCCTCTTAGACACACAACCGCGGTTAGAGGACCCTTTTGCCTTCACAACGTTCACCAGAGTAACCCCTGAGATGTTCGATGAGATCCTTGCGAGAGTTGCACCAGTCATCCAGAAGCGACTAAGAGACTAACTGCAGGCACCCTTTGTCCGCTGGCCTGGCAATCACCTTGAGACATCTGGCCACTGGGGACAACTACAGATCACTGGCATATGGTTTCAGATGTGGTATCTCAACCATATCAGAGTTGATTCCAGGAGTGTGCAGGGCCATTGCAGAGGCATATAAAGATGAGGTCTTCAACATACCTACCACCCCTGGAGCATGGAGCACCCTTGCCCAGCAGTTTGAACAGAGATGGAATATCCCCCATGCAATTGGTACATTGGATGGAAAGCACACAGCCATTAAGAAGCCAGCAATCACAGACAGTCTCTACCACAACTATAAGGGCTTCTTCTCTATACCACTGCTGGCATTGGTAGATGCAGAGTACAAGTTCATCTGGATTGAGCTGGGAGGTAAATGACACATGTCTCACTCTGAGCTTTTCGAATGCCTAGAAGATGGGTCCATAGGGCTGCCCCCATCATGCCCCCTCCCTGGAGAAAATCAGCTTGATACCCCTACTTCATCCAGGGTGACGATGTTTTTGCCCTGAAGAGCTACATGATGAAGCCATACAGCAGAAGAGGGATGACAGATGAACAGAGGATCTGCAACTACAGGATCTCAAGGGGGAGAAGAGTGGTGGAGAATGCCTTTGGCATCATGACCAACAGGTTCCGGTGCCTGTTGTGAACACTGGAACAGAAGGTAGATAACATCAGAGATTTGGTGGAGACTGCTGTGGTGCTCCACAACCAGCTGAGGAAGAGGGTGGCGCTGGCAGCCAATGCGGTGGACCACGAAGATGAAGAGCACAGCTTCGTACTAGGGGCCAGGGGAGGGGGACCTCACTGGGAAGATGTTCCGCAACCACCTGCAAGGGGGAACCTCGCCACTGTGGATGCCAGACATCAGAGAGATCATCTCAGAGAATACTCTCCAGTGAGTGCTATCGACTGGCAACAAAAAATGGCTGGGGTGGTACTTCCTGATTGAGTAAAGAAAGGAGTGGCTCAGATATCGTCAGAAGCAAATGATGAAGATAAAGACTTTTGTGTCTGGGAATAAGAACATACTCCCATATATGCACATTGGTTTTTTTTTAATACAAGTTTGAAATAATTTTTGTATTGTGTGTACTTGTGAAGATTTTAATATTATTATTGATGTTAATGTTGTTGTTATGTATTTCATCTGCTTGTAAAAATATAAATACAGACTTTATTGATTTCTTACCCATTAAATATAAAAAAATACTACTATTGTACATCAGGAGTGAAAATTTAAAGGAATCAAGTTGCAGAATTCGAAATTTAGACATGTGCGATTAAAGACTTTTAAAATACACATTTTGTGTTAAATTGATTATTACAAATTATTTCAAATTGATTTTCTTACTAATTAAAAAATTAGTTAGAAAATCAATTTTATAAAAGAGAACATAAAACAAAGGAAATAAAATATAAAACATTATTGAATTAAAAAATGAAATATAATAAAAAAAAATAAATAGAAAAAAACTTTGTGGAAAACTTCAAGTTTTAAAGAGTTTTTCTATTTATTTATTTTTTTATTCTATTGCCTTTTCTATTTTATCATGTTTTATACAGGGTGTCCCATTAAAAAATGCCCGATACACTTCTGGTCGTTTTTTTTTTCATTATTCTTTGTTTCATTGAAAAGACCAACTCTTCATTTAGTAATTGATCCAAAAATAACCAAATCACATTCAGTGATTTTTGTGTTATAAGTACTTCTTGCAAAGGTCTGTAACCGGTAAAAATCAGGCTGAACGAATCCTTAACTGTAGGGCCTATGGGCAAAGTATCAAAAGTGGGGTCACCGCTTTGAACCAAGCTCTCTTAAACTCTGTTAAGCTTTGATAAGCTTTGTGACGGCTTGATAAGCTTTAATAACGCTCTCCCCGCTTTTCTCAATCCGTGACAGATCGCCTCAAATTTTTAAACAGTTTAAAAAAATTTGGCGCTCTTGCCGAATGTCCCGAATTGCTCAAAGCTTTCTCATGCTCTATTACGGTCTTTACGCTTTAATTAAGCTTTGTTACGCTTTGCCGCCGCTTTGCACGCCGCTTTAAAGCGCCATCAAAGCGGCGTTGGTGTGAACCTAGCATAACAGAATCAATGCACATATAGTCCTTTGATAAGCAACAATTGCTCCAGGTTTTATTTCGTATAAGATATTGGGTTAGGGTTGCAATAGGGTATTATGTTAGGTTTAGGGTTAGTTTTAGGATAGGGGATAAAGTGTTAAATCCAGGGTTGAAGTTGACATTCCATTAATGTATGGCATTTGCAGTGGAGCAATTGTCACCGGAGCAAAAGTCCTGAATAGCAAAATTTACTGCATCAATTCGGTGTTGCATTGGTTGATATTGTTGATAATTTAAATCAATTTTCAAAATGGACCAATTAAATGGTAACTTTTTCGATTTTTCAAATCTTTGTTTGTACAAGCTGAAAACCATTAAGAATGTATCCTTATTCTGCTGGTTTTGATTTAGGATACTCGAACACTAGCTCCCGTCAACATATCAAGAAGGTTTTCACATGAAATGTATTATCCCATTTGTGATATATTTAGCACTCTATATTGGTTTTAACAAGGACCTACCACTTCCGACAGGTCTACAGTATTAACTATATGCAAAAAGTCATACTAAGGTAGACTGTTTGGCAATTTCATTTCCCAATTTAAGAGAAAGGAGACATATTTTTCATATTAAGATGCAAAAACATGCAAATATACAGTATATATATATATATATCAGGAGGTGCTTTGGACATAAACTTCATTCTCATCTGTGTCCTTAATATAGTGGAAACCAGTTTAACATGTAATGGTGACGCTCAAAGTGGTCTTCCAAACACGATTGGAAAACCATCGTGATTTTCAAGACTGCTTTTTAGGAAACAATTTGCTCCTTTTTCTAATTTTGCACTATTTTCCATTTTTGATACTTCATGTATATCAGGATAATATCTACTCTTGCATTCATGTTTAATACAGTACTTGATATTGTGAATGCCATTTGCAGTCAAAGACGATTGTGTTGCATTGGTCCTAGAATGTGGCTAATTATTATGTGTCACATCATGCGCCATGCAGAACAGTCATAAATGCAATAAGTGGGTGAATGAAGGCTATTAACTTAAGTGCCATCTCTTAAATACATGAATGTTCAGCCAATGGCATCCTTTCACCTTGATATAAAACAAGTATGTTGGAGCCTAGTGGTTGAATATTTTTTGGGTTCCGTGTTCAAGGCATTCATTCACATTGCCCTTTACATTGGAAAAGTTGGTTTATGCTCTCGTGTGAAATCAGATTGAGTTTGGAGCCTTCCATGGGGTCAGATGTGATGGGAACTATGCTACATAATTCACATTTTTCTCTTTCTGACTGAACAACAAAATAGAACAGCAGGTAGTCCATGCACTCTCATCCAAGTTCAAACATTAATAAATGTTCTTCAATTCAAGATGAAGGGGGCTAGATGGCAACAAGGTTTAATGTCCCGAGAGGCATGTGTGAAGTTGCGCCCAATGCTACTTCCTATATCTAATGAGAAATTGTGCAACATCATGATGTAGTGATCCCATAGAGATGGAAATCAATTACAAACCACCACCCATTAGATTAATAGGTCTGGTTATTTTAAGCCTTATCCACTGACTTGCATTTGAAATGTTATTGATATCCTTTTAGATCTCAGATGACATGCAGTAGCTGCCAAATCTCAGTGATTTCTAGGATACTCAATGATTTTCTTATGAACAAGATATTGGGCTTATTTCATCTCCCTGTGTTTACCTCCTTTGATTGTGTGCAATTGACTCTTTAGAATGTTTTCTGTGGGTGCAGTCTGCTATCATCGTTAGTTCAGACTGCAAGTCTGCTATAATTGCTAGGATAGACTATTCACACCTCAGCTCAGACACATGCTTAGAGCATAGATACACTAAACACTAACATACATGGGTTTGATGAATAGTGCTCTATTATTCCACCTGAAGTTGCATGTCACACATTCATTTAAAACATTATGTCCATCAATTCATATTCAGGGTCACTATCTCCTCCAAAGTTCTGTCTTATCGATCACAACCGGCCGATCATTAGTTTTCCTTCTCCATGAATATTGATTAGTCCAATTGCAATGTAGAGAAAGGTGATTTTCTAGATCCAGCTGTTTTTTTCTTGAGTACTTAGCAGCTCTGAAATATATGATCAGTTTGCAGTAGATGTGGTCAATACAATAAGTACCCTGATAAGAAGTCAGCAGTACACTCATTTCTGTCATCACTCCTATTACACTCCTATTAACATCAAAGAATAATCACCTCATATAATGCTTCTTTACACATGCTTCATAAACTTTTCATCACCCTTTCATTGCATTCTGAACAACCTCTATTTAATTACACATACAGGGTTAGTCACTATTGAATTTCAACTTGATGTGATTTCATTCTTGACAGATTAATGTTTCCCATCTTGAGCTTAATTTGTTTGGGATACATTGTTAGACAGAAGAGGATGGATATTATTAGGTCATGATTCCCAAGTGGCATAGTATTTCTTTATTGAAAAATATCTATGTCACCATTTTTGTCTGAACTCGCATTTTTATATACGAACATTGTTGTTAGCTTAA
Source organism: Lytechinus variegatus (assembly GCF_018143015.1). NCBI lineage: Eukaryota > Metazoa > Echinodermata > Echinoidea > Temnopleuroida > Toxopneustidae > Lytechinus > Lytechinus variegatus. The sequence continues at coordinate 45,026,591 of NC_054746.1, forward strand.
AAGTAGCTTAAAAGCAACACCACAAAAAATTCAGTCTAAATATATTCACATTTCTGTTATCCGCTGATGGTTTTTTCACCCAACCTTCATTGAATTTTTTTTCTTGTTCTTTTTTAAACCAACCTGACATCAGATTGAACTTCACCTCTAGTCTAAATGACCATTCCTAGTATCTAGCCTTAGCTCTCATTTTAGCTTTGACCTGACACTGACCTTCTAGAGACTATCAATACCAATTTACTAGGAATGCCATCTTATTTTCTACTACACAACATAAAATTTTTGTCATTTCCCTGCATGTCCATAATGAATGTTGAGGTCCTTTCATATCCAGTTAATCACAGAAAATACTTGGTATTTTTCTATTCAGGAATTCTACCAAATTATTTTTTTTCATGTTAGATTTTAGAGACAGTTGAAATTGAAAAGTGTTGAAAAGTCTAATTCCATAATTCCTTTTTTATCAAATTATCCTGGTATTTAAAAATCTAGTCAAATATTAAAGCCATCAAAAATTGCTGTAAAACCAAAGCTAGGCCAATAAATTTATAGTTTGGACAGATAGTGTGAACATAGTGATGTGTTGTATGATATGAATTGTTAATCAAAGATGATATTGAAATGCTCCTTTAGACGGTTGAACTGAAGTGATAATTGTGTTGTAAATATACTCAGGATGGGTGTGTTACATGTCTTCTATTCATCTGGCTCAGAGTGGGATAAGTAAAGCAACCAAGTGTTTTCTTCTACCAGACTAAACATTTCAGGTAAACATTGTCTTAGAAGAATACAATATGAGGCTCATTATCTGCACTAAATGATATTTGCTTCAGGTACAGCATCCTTCAGGGTGCGTCAATATTAGTGTTAGGATGGACCCTTTTGTCATCGCTGTAAAGTTCTGAATGGTTTTCAGGGTGGTAAAAGAGAGTTTTGGGTTGTGTTATATTGCCTTGCGTGACAATGCAACAAACTTTTCAGGTATTTTTGTTCACACACCCCTTGGACTTGAAACATTCATATTCCCTTCGGAATGACTCTCTGAATTGAATACCTTCTTTGCGTCAAGATTTGGTGAAATTGAAAAGAAGTGCATTAAAATTCCTCATCAAATATAACCCAAATATCAATAGGTTTGCAATCACTGTATTATGCTAATGCAAGGTGTGATTTAAATTGGATTGTGTATTTCCAATGAGCTATGTAACTACAGTCTTTTATTCATGACTAGCGAATGTAGAGTTTTGAATCAAGTATTTACCTTCCTGTTCTATCTGTATAATTCGGTCACCCTTGTTATAACTTGATCTTGATGAGTACCATGTATACAAACTTTGTTTGCCTTACCTTAAGAGTGCAGTGGCTGAGCACTGTATAAAACCATTCATTTTAGCAAAAATTGATTAAATTTGTTCTCGGTGATTAGATAAGCTGGTGTCTCCAGCGATGTCGCTGTTTAACCTTTACTCAAATTTACTGCTAAATTGAATAATGGTTTTTTGGTGTCCCATACAGCAGTATTCATCTTTTGATAGGTAATTGACAAACTAAGCACACTGTACAGACCTTATGCCGTACAACCAACGTTCTCTTTCACTTTTTATCTAACTCAGAACCTTTGCTAAATGAAGCAAACACACAGTTCAATATTTTATGAAATAAACTAATGTGTCTTAGATTAACTGGTGGGTAGAATAATGCATAATTATATCTTTTAAAAATTATTATAAAATTTGCTTGAAAAAATAATTTTAGTTTGATCTAATATTTGATTTTGAGATTGTGTTATCACAAATTCTTTTACCTCATTACATGGGTACATGATCCACACTTATTTACCATTTGTAAGGTAAAAGTATTAGATAAAACTTGTGTAGAATGGTGTAGATTGCTATGAACTCAGTTCAGTTCATTATAACTGCAATAGTCCAAAGTCCAAAATTTAGGGATGAATCAAATTACAACGACATGCATAGATTCAAAATATAAAAAGAAAACACAATCATGACATTTTACTTGCTAAGTAAGCTTTTACTTGTAAGGTCACAAGCTCACTCGGATCTTGGTATAATTACTAACACATCACAGCAAAGTTGTTTGAAAAACTGAAAAAAAATCTTCCTCATGCCATCACACCAAAACACACGCTCTCCAGTAATTAAAATAACAGTTCCTATAGATTGAAATTAAAATTTAATTTTGGATCCCTTCCTGAATACAATCATTTTGGATTAATATTCAATGTAGATGTTTTAAGAGGGGAGCAGAGTGGCAAGATAGGAGAGAATAGACAAGAAAAGTGTAAATTGGAAGCTGTAAATACAATGTTGATGTGATGAGAAGTGACAAGATGCATAGTTGTGTGTTATAAGATACTCCCCTATCATACACCTGCCTACCATATACTCTCTAGTCTCTAGGCATATTCAGACTGCCTTGAAGTTCTTAAGTTCCAGGTATTTTCTGTTCGGGAAATTTTCCCTGGTCTACCCTGATCAGAAAATACTAGTTGATCTTGACAGTGTGAAAGCGATTTAACGTAATATCCCCAAAAGAAATCACCTTCTAAATACTAGGTACTTGTAAAAATGTCAAAAAATTTTACGGGGAGTTTTGTCCAATGTTGCAGGTATTTTGGCAGTGTGAAACAAAATACAGGAGTTTTCTTTCCCATCATGTATTTGGGCGTGGGCGAAGTGGGTGGCTGCTAGGCTAGTGAGTTTGATTCTAGTGCCTTACCTGCTTATCAGACCATAACTTTAATAAAAACTTTCCCCGAAAGAATCTTCTTCGGATTTCAACCATCATTTGAATCATGATTCAAAACATAAACATGAATCACAATACCACAGAATCAGGGTTTAGACCTCTTTCATTCTAATGTTGATTGGATTCGGGCCTATCCAGTGTGCATCCCAGTGCGCAGTTTGATCTACAATGTATAGGTCAACTTTTTGTGCCTGTTTCGGTCACGGAAATAAAAGGAAAGAATTCTCTCATTTCTATGGTTTCAACTCTCGAAAAAGCATATTTTGCTTTCAGAATTCAGTCTATTTTACCTCATTTTGTTTACTTTTATTCATCTTGTTGGTTTATCGAAAATTGTGTTCAGAAGTGAATTTCAGGGGAGATCCAATTTGATATTGGCACTGTTATCTCAACAAAAACTCAGCTCATCATCTTTAAATTTCCAGTTCATTTACTAGAACTTAAAGTTAAAGCCATGACAAACAAAATGAAAAGCAGTGGAGGATTCGATGACCAACACAGAACTTAAATAAATGCACGTGACAAGAAATAGGCCTACATGCGTAGCACGTAATTATGTACACAGACTGGGTGTAGCAGAGTCAAGCCGCAAGTAGCCCAATACGGTGATGTCATAAAAATCATGATTCAAATCATGATTACGTTTATACAACCTTTTTTCGTGATTCTACAGAAACATCTTTCCAAAACGCCCCTTTTTCTGTGTTTCAGGTTTGTGATTTGAAAGATGTTTATATTCACTGAGACCAAACGCAATCGTCATTCTGCAGAATCATGATTTGAATCTAGATTCTAGAGTAAAATAGTGGTGCATAAACACACCCTAAATGGCTATAGACTGTTTTATGGACACACTGATAAAGATTTTTTTAAAAACAAACTCCGACTGGATTTTTTTTTTATGTCAGGAGCAGATCTATCATTGATTGGCGTATCTCCCTTCCTGCATCTTGGCTCCCTGCATCTTAGTCAGCTATCATCTTAAATTGCACACTATCAATTTCTTTAAAGTAAAGATGATGTTGGTTGAGTTCATCCATCTATGATTGATTAGATGCTATTCATGCAGAACAATGATCATTGGAAACCAATTACCTCCTCACATTGACTCAGTGAACTTGCTTCCAGACATGACTATAATGTGGCTTTTATTGGCTGATTAGTCTTTAGGGTGGTTCTTCATCAGACCAAGTTTGTTCATTCTCAAGATTCTAGTCTGATCAGCCAACATAGATTGAAGAAACAAAATCAGCCCGAGTGGGCTATTTTTGCTTCAGCATGGAATATGGCATAGATCTTGTTTTTTTACAGAATATGGTATAGTAACATGAATAAATTATTTGTCTTCACTTGCAAAAATTAGCTGGATAATTCACCAAATAATGTACTATTTTGCAGAAGTCTTCTAATTTGAATTGTAATCTAAAGACCCCATGACATAGCCTGTATCTTCATTACAAATGATTGTGAGACTATTCTAATGAGGATAATTTTCTGGGTTAGAAATAGCTGGAGTTTATCTTTTTTCTCTTCCTGTAAATGGCTTGGCACAATGTTGAGCCATTTTCTCTTGCCATATGTTTACCCTCAAATATGATCACGTCCTTTGTTCAAATTTGTTCTAATTTTCATTAGGGCTTGATCATGAGCAAATTTCATTGTCCTGGAATCACCCAAGATTTTTTTTATTTTGCCTCATTTTCTGCATCTCTACTCTTCTTTCGCCCACACCGCCCATGTTCCCATGGATTTAGTATTATTGTATAGAAGAAGTTGGTGAACTTTGCTTTTCAAAGGAAGTATTAGATGTATTCAATAGATGCTTGAAATGATATCAGGCCTGTCAAGTGCTGAGGACTTGTCAAAGATCGTAGGAAAAGTTGTTTTATCCAACCACATTTGTCTACAGGTATTCATGTAATAGGGTCCAGGGGGCTGTTTCATAAAGCTTTTTTGGGTTAACCCATCGCCAATGAACATTTTGGTGTATTCCATTTACCATATGAAAGGATCACCAGTCGTTCTTAAAGTCACTCTCAACGGCTTTATGGAACACCCACCAGAACCTATTTTATAGTACATCAGCCACGATTACATGTATTATCAGCAATCTTGATTTCACAAATCACACACACACATACATTATTTGCTTTATATGCTTTATGAGTAAGCATAAAACCCATCCTAATATTAATGTTGAAATATATGTTTCCAATTTTGTCTTCCAGAGCCAACTCCGGCAGACTGTTCTCGGGCACGCTGTGACATTGTCTTTGATATCCATTGTCCGCCAGATAGTCTAAAGATAGAAGCTCAACGGGAAGAAGGTGAATGCTGCCCTCGCCCCCCTCAGTGCTTATGTGACATGGGGGCGTGTCATGATGTTATTTGTGCTGAGGGTTACCAGTATCATGAGATGAGTGCTGGTAATGGCAGGCCAGGATCCTGCTGTGCTACATATGAATGCAGGCCAATCAGTGAGTATATCAGCATTAGATTGGTATTGATAGACCTTTAAAGAGAAATGCCAGTAGTTGCAGTAAACACTGATTTCATGAGAAAGTCTGTAAAACCAGGCTTAACATCAAGAATCTAGATCTGGTACAGTTACATAAATTGAAATTTGTGAAATCTTGAAATCTACGCTGAAAAATGATCACACTGAAGATCACCAACACAGATAAGCGCATGTGGGACAATATTACTATTGTTTTGAATGTCGGCCCGATGCTTGACCCGAATCCTGTGCTTATTTGCTGATTTCTCAGCAATCACACAATTTATTTCCAGAATCCTTTGGCACATATGTTTCATTCATACAAACAGACACTTTGGTGGTCATTTCATTGGATTCTGTATGAACTCATTTTGATATCGTTACCACAACGGGCATTTACCTTTAAACAGTTAATCCACCATGATTCTTTAGCTGAAATTTGTTTGTTATATCTTTGCTCATGTGAATGTGAATTCAAAGAACTGTTTACACACTCTAAAGGTGATGTCTAATCACATAACACAATTAATTATCATCTATTGGTGCTGAGGCTGAGATGTTCTTAGGCACCTGGTTAACACACAAAAGTTAGGGATTCAATTCCTTGAGCAAGGCATTTATCTGTGTTGCTCTTTATCATTAAATGAATAAATGAAAAAAATATCCAATATCCATGGTTCCTTCAATTTTATTTCATTCTGTGAGCTATATGCATGTATATTTACCCATGGAAATGCCATATTTCATCTCCTTTGCAACAATGGTTCTTAATGTGTGCAATGACACTGTTTAAAGAAAGGGTCAACATATGACTTTATGATATGACTTGAATAAGAAATACCAAATGATGTGCTCATTTTGTTTTTACAGATATTGAAAAACTTGTGATTGTTCCAAATGATCCCAATCATATTAAAAAAAAAACAAACTTATTCTTGCTTTAGATGAGGAAGAGTCATTTTTGTGAGCTCAATAAGAATGTTAATCTCCATAAATGATATTTTTCTAGCTAATTCAATAAAACATGGAATGATTAAATCTAGATTTACATTTTGAATTTTGGATTACCATGTTTGTATACCAGTATTAAACTGCTTTATGAAAACGAACCCTTGTTCATATGCTCTACATTCTTACTTGAATGAAGTTTCTCTACAGATGCTTTAACATCTCCTAGATTATGTGAAATACTTGTGTCAGTGTAAAAAGTACTTGTTATCCCTAAAAGAAATTACTTTTCAAAATTATTAATGGCTTTGCAGGATTTCTCCAAGGTAACAGTGATATATTTGTCAGTGTAAATAGTACTTGTTATCCCTAATAGAAATTACAACAAATTGAAATATTTACTTTTCACAATTATGAAAAGCTTTGCAGGGATTTCTTCTTGGACACATTAAAAAATCAAGGAGATTATTACCTTGATATAAAAAAAATTGTGATAACTTTTGATTTGTGGCAAGAAGAATGTTGTAGGGGAATGAAAATCTTTCTTCCAACTCATAATTGCAGCAATTTTATCTGGTTGAGGCAGATGTAAATGCAGTCTTATTCTCAAGCCTGAAATCTTGTTTATTTTTGTGACTGGGCAAGTGTGAATGCAGCTTATATAGACCGTTTTCTGATATCTTAAAAGCCTACAAAATTACATTCTTTATCTGTGCATGCAGTAGTCCACAATTCCTTTAAAAGAAAACCATTTCAAAGATCCTAATCCTAGGACATGTGATGACAAGGACCTACATGAAATGAAATAATCCATATCAATCATCTTTTTACTCTAGTTCATCAGAATATGAACTCTGTTCCCCTTTATTCCCATACCCCTGTCATGTCTTCTTTCCTTCATACAATATGAGCCATGCACTTTTTACAGAATGCCATCACAAACTAGAATCAATACCAGGCACAGAGTTTTATTTCAGTTATAGAGTCTCAACATATTTTTTTCTTCAGTTTTTTTGAAGCAAAAAATAATGCTGCTTTTCCTCTTATATTAGACTATAAAGTGTTTTATTAAATTATTAATTCATTTTTTGTGACCTTATTGTTATGATAATTAGGCCTAATGATAATGGTGTTGTAGTGAGTGAAAACTAGGTGGCAGAATCTATAGACACAGTTTAAGATTTCTTAGAATTTCCAAGCTAGTAAATCAAGAGTGTCTAGAAAGTTGATCAACATTTAAAAATTAAAGAAAACATTGAATCTTCTTGATCTCTTTCATTTGAATTCTGAACTTACCTTTTGATGTTATCTAGATGGTTTTGTGGCTTATTGGTTTAAAGTGCCTCAATATGTAAAATGAAAGAGATATTGAAATTATAGCATGTTTTTTTGGAAGAAGACTAGCGAAAGAAGATGATGAATTGCATCTAAAATTGCTATTCATTGTGCTAAACTCCTTTGGGATGTCATTTCAATTTTATTCTCTACCATTTCTAAGAGAGCGATACCAAATTATGGATCATATCAAAGACCACCCTATTACTTGGCACAGGATAGAAGGCATGATACCAGTTATGGCCAATTTAAGAAGTATTTGTTTAAAAGTATCAGTTGTAATTATGGTGATTCATCATTTGGAATCTGATTTTTTTTTGCTCATATTTCTTGGTCTGATACCAGTTGGTTGACTGTAATTCCCAGATTATCTAAAACTGAAAGAGTATATTTAGTGTACTATCAATTAAATTTGAATTCTACCATAACCACCACCATCACCACTACCATCACCAACACCACCAACCCCACTCCCCCCACCACCACCACCGCCACTGTCACCACGTGAACACCACCATTATGATTACTTCCTCTACTTCTATTACTACTCCTACTTCTATTATTTCTGCAATACTCCTACTACTACCACAACTTCTATGGTGACAATAATGACTAGTGCTGCCATTACTGCTGCTTTAATAAACTGCTGCTACGACTAATAATGATGAACATAATTATTAGTTATTTTACAACTGTCATAATTTCTATCACTTGGAGACCTCAATCCGGTGTATTAAGCACTACACAAAAAGTGGAATACTGTTGTAATAATAATTTGTTAGTACTTGTATTATTCAGAGATGCCAAGTTCAAAAAAATGTTATGCGTGAGATTTTCATGACTTGTACTAGGCGTCTCTGCGCGGGCGCGGCCAGTACTTACACTCGTACGTTGCGAAAAGGCGCGCGCGCATGAGATATGGGCTTTCATCATGATATCGATCCATACTACAAAACCATGCGATGCACGCACGCGATTCATCGTATCACGTACTAGCTGTGCGCTGACTGCACTCTCGATTCGTCTCGCGTGCCGGGCTAGACGTGAAGGCGGTCGGCCAGTCGTATAATCTAGCAAATAATGCTACTTTTTCTCTTTTTTTTTCTGTCGGATCCCGATGGTGAGAAAAATGGGTGCCATGAATGAGATCGTGAGACGGACCCTGAATGCGTGACTTGGTAGCTCTGATTATTATTATTATTGTTATTAGTATCATTATTATTTTCATTACTATTATTAATGTTTTCAATATTTTTATTATGGTTATGATACTTATTTTTATAATTATATTAATTATTACAGTGGACCCCGATCATTGCAATGGAGTTGTTTGTCCGGATAGCTCTGAAGAGATGTGTCCTCATGATTCTAAGGCTGTGATGGGAGGAATGTCAGATGATGGCTGCTGTATCCTACCAAGCAGGTCAGTAAGGTTTCTGCTCATAGAAACATGTGTTATATCCATAAACTTAGGGAGCATTTATGCTTCCACTTTTTAGGCCAGAATGAGAATTTTCAAACGTGATTAGGTCAAAATGCTATTGCATCTATTAGGAAATACAGTTGCATCATTACCTCTCAACTCCCTGGTTTTAAATATGACCAATAATTTGCAGGTATGATTATTGAATAAAGTGCTATTGTAGTTAATCCTACTCTTATTCATCATCACAATAGATGTTAAGAGATCATACTTACTGAACATGAGTTATAATGAGGAAACATTACTGAGCCAAAAAAACCTGATGTCATATTATTTGCTTGAATGTGTACTTCCATTCTCTGTTTTGTCTTCCTATTTACCCTCACCATGGTAGAATGGCTATGCTATCCTGGGGGGGGGGGCTACTATTCATAAAATGTTTTGTATGATACGTATGTGCCACGGATGAGACCCCCATTTTCAGTCCAAATTTTTGTTCCAGAGCATCACCAATTTAGAAAGTCATAGAAATTCCTATTTCCCCTGTTCCAGAGACCCTCAAATTTGGGGTTTCTTGTTCCAGTGCACGCCCATCATGAACACCTGAGACAGTCGAGATGGTGAGCTCCATTGACGAGTTCCAGAGACCCCCATTTTTTATGTTGTCAGTTCCACAGCAATGCATTTTTAGCAATTATTGATTCAAGGGCTGTTCTGGAGATCCCCATTTTTAAGACCAATGTTTAGTTCCAGAGCCCCTTTTTCTACTGTAGTTTGGCACATTTATAATTCGAGTAGCCCCCTCGGGATGCCATCTAGCTCCATGCAATTACTAAAAGATCAGAAGTTGTTAAAATAACAGTTGACCATACCAACACTCTGCAAAAAAAAAAAAAAAGCATGTGCCCAATTCTACTTCACTTTCCTGCTCAACAAAAATTATAATGTGAAGCCAGCTGCAGATTTCACCTCTGGAAAATTAAGCATAAACAGCACTCCCAGAACCATGTTTGCAATTAGCGTTCTGAAATTGCATTTGGAAATGCTGATTCTGTCCTCGCAATGGAATCATAAACACACCCCTAGACATGTGAAAGTTTTGATAAATAGACTCCCAAACCACCCTAAATAAAATTGATGTAAACAGAGGACAAGCAGTTAGGAGATTTTAGTTGTATCATCTGAATTCGTGTATAAAAATATTGATCAGGTGAAAAAAGGGATGAAAGTAAAGATTACTGAAATATTGTTGTAACACAGATTTATTGTTATGAATGTTGATATTCACCAACAGAACCAATATGACAGTCAAGCAACAGTAAGAAGCTGGCACTATAAACACTGGATAGAATTGATGTAATCACAGCAGGAATATTCACAATCCTGATTATTACATAACACCTCCCATCCATCTGGGGCAATAACATAAGTTCCTGTAACTATGATTGGAATGAAAAGAAAGACGATGTAGACGATTGCATGATTTTAACCAATTGATTTTACCTCTGTTATTACATGATAGATGTAGCTGTGCCCTAGAGCGATGTATGACACCAGTCTGTTCTCAGGGTTATTCTCCTAGGAGAATAGCCAGTGGTACTCTAGAACCTGGATCATGTTGTGATGTCTATGAATGTGTTGTTGGTAAGTATCATCAGTTTTGTTTCTCTGACCTGATTCACTCTCACCTTTCCTGATGAATTCATGCTAGACCAATCTATCAGTGACAGGTACAGTAGTAGTAAGGTGGACACAAGAAGTGATTCAAGAAGCTATCCTGCAAACTATTTCTTAAGACCATGTAAGGTCTTAAGTATTACAGTGCCCTATCTATGGGTTTGTGGTTTGAATTGAAATATTGCAAAGAAATTCCCAGAGGTAGAGTGTTTTCTTGCGAGTTATGTAGAATATTGAGACATAAGATAGAATGTTTCAAATTTCCTGAGAGAATTGACTTATTGCCCAACAGTATCTCTAGTAGAGTTTCTGCTGATGATATCAACAGACTACATCAGGTGGGTGTTTCATAAAGCTGTTCCAAAAGTTACACATGACTATACGGAGGACTGGAACACTTTCTCATGTACTAAGTTAGCTATACTGGGATATATCATTTGGCACAGAAAGTGTCACCAGTCGTTCATAAAGTCATGTTACTTACAAACAGCTTCTTAAAACACCTAGCCTGGACCACTACATTGGATTAGTTTAAGATGATGACTGTCAACAGGGAATCTAATTCCATCAAATCTAATGCAGTCTAAATCCAGACTCCTGTATGTGTCTAGGTTTTTATTAATTAATTTTCTTTATGTTCAGACTTTTTAAAACAATTTCTCAAAACTAAATTAAAAAATGTAGTACGATGTCAATGATTAGTGAATATCACCTTGATATATACTCTTAACTACAAACTTGTGTTTCATGCATTTACACCTTGTGAGAACATACCCAACATTGAGTGAGAACATTCATTTACAACATCTAGTGCGAACATGCCCTGGAAACTATTAAGAACATGAATTTTCAACATCTAAATTGAAGAGAGTGTTGTATCTAGTGAAAACATGTCTCTGCATTAAATAAGAGCACACTTTACAGTACATCTGCTTTTGTACCAAGTAGGAACATGCTTTTACATTCAGTAAAAAGAACATGGTCTTTACATCTCGGCCAAACTCTGTCACGATGCTTTTGTTGACATTTAAAACAAGATAATTTCACGGTGAGCTTCCATGCCATGATATCGGTGAATGTGAAGTTGAAAAGCATGAAATTTACTCCAGAGTGTCCAAGGTGCAAGCATTGTTTAATTCCCTAAGCTCTAAAGATACTTTATAAAAGACAATGGTCGCAAGGATCCTTTGATGTTGTATTGGTTTCAAGTCTCTTTTGCCCCCATTCTATGTAGAGACACAAGAGGATGGATTTAGTGTTACCCCAAGTAGAATTACCGAATCAAATACCTATGTCTTACGTTTCCATCCTTTTTGAAGAGAATTAGTTTCAGGTTTGAAAATTTAGAAAAAAGATAGAAGTATGTGCTATATTGTGGTCTATGAAATGATATGCACACTTTTTTGTATAATTTCCAAGCTTTAAATGTCAAAATTTTGGCCTGAGACATCCTGGGTTTTTTTTTTGCCTGTGGACCACCAAAATGAAGAAATACATGAGAAATTCAGTGTCACCAAATACTATGAATTTCAACCACTTTTTATTTCTTGATCTATATATCAAAATTTTCACATGATACTAAATTTCCAAACCTAAAATTAACCAAGAAGAGCTATGAAAATAATAGAACTGAGCATGATCTCAATCTTTTTGCTTCAATTTATAGGCCCAAAATGTTTTAATCCTAGGTGCATGGCACATCTATTTTATCTGATTGCAATTTTTCCACTTTTAGTTTACTCCTCTGCAGAATTGCCATTATAATCAAATGTGATCACAAACAGAATAAGATGGCTGTTCTTGTTAAAAGGGATTAAAATGTTTTGGGCTGATAAATTCAAGCAAGAAAATTGAAAAATCTTGCTCATTACTATTTTCATAGCTTTACTTAGAAATTTAGTATCATGTGAAAGTTTTGATCTAGATATGGGAATAATGCTTTGAAAAGTGGTTGATATTCTTAGTCTTTGAAGATACTGAATTTTTCATGTTTTTCTTTATTCTAGCAGTCTATCAGTCTAGAAGAAATTGCACCAGTGTCCCGGACTGACTGGTTCTACTAAGGCCTAATTAAAATGTATTTTTTGATATTTATTGTAGATTCAGTTTTCAAAACATTAATTAATAGACAGAGATTTCATCATGTTTCATCTGACTTTTAGTTCAATATTAAGCAACCTGTTGTGACGGTTGCCTATATAGCAATTTTACTTTTATTATTAATTGAAGAGATCAGAAGATGAAAAACAACTTTCTCACTGTAAAATTTTAGTGTGTGACTTTAAGAGTAACAATGTTCAGGTAAATTCTCTGTTTTTTCCATGATGTATAATATGATGTCATCAAATCAATTGATAAGAATCTGTATGTTCATATGAACAGTAAAGCAAAACACATGGGATAAGAATCTACCTGACATGGGCCGTCAGTTCTGTGCAAGAAACTAGAACATAAAAGGAGATTGCAAACTTGATGTGAAAAGTAGGTTTGCTGACAAATTGCCCAGGGAAATTTCATCGTGTACACCTGCAAGTCAAATTCAAATCCAGGGTCATTACACAATGGAATGTATTAAAGAAGGGGGGAGGGAGATAGGTGAATTGAACAAAGTGAATGTGAAATGTAAGTTGATCATGTGGGGTAAGAAGGTTTGTATTGACCAGATTCTTGGACACAGATTACAGTTTTCTTCCATAGATTGCATTCAAACCCTGACAGTTGTTAAGGCTTTTCTGATTATAAAATGGTTTGTTGTATGTGGTTGTCAGAGCCCTTGATGGATGGTGTTCCTGATAAAGTACACATAAGAACAATCTAGGATTAGCTTTCCATACTTAAAAATTGCTTTTTGTTGCCAATTTCAACCCTAAAAAATATGGAAAGGGTTTTATTTACAGGTCTATCAACCAAGCCATAAATCAATCATCATTTGGTAATAAGGCATCTAATTAATTGAACAAATTGTATTATATTCCGCAAAATGTAATTTACAGTATATACTTAGTTTTGCCATATGTAGTTATAGTAGTGGTCTCCCTCCAATACCTGTTCTCAGTTTTCTCTTGTGTTTTTCATTTCATTAAACATTTAAGTAGCATTTCGGATCTTGGGTACATGACATTGTCCCCTTGCCCCTACCCTTGTAACACTAGAGTAAAGACATATCATCTGCATAATTCTCTTCATAATTATGATATTATTTCCATCGATCCTTTCTGTGTAGATATTGTACCTGGAGGTTTCTCTTTTGAATCTAATAATATTGTGATCTTTCTTTTCTGATTAGGTATTGTAACAGAAGGTTGTACCCACCATGAACGCATCTACCGAGATGGTGAATCCTGGACTGTAGGTAACTGTAAGACCTGTCAATGTGAGACTGGTTGGGCACACTGCATCGTTCAACAAGACTGTAACCTTGAGGAGAATCAGCTTTGTCTTACTAGTAGACATGGTATCAAGATACATGGAGAGAAATGGGATGAGGATGATTGTACTATGTGTGAATGTGTTGATGGCACATCTGCATGTATGACTTCTAGCTGTGTAGTCAGATGTTACAATCCAAGAACAGTACCAGGAATATGTTGTCCAGTCTGTGATAGTAAGTAACAAGCCAACAATTCACTTTGGTTCACATGATGACCAAATGATCAAGTTGTGTATGAGAAACCTTGTATATATTTTTGTATAATATTAACAGATACCAGTTTGCATATTCCAGATCATAGGTGCTTTTGTCGAAATGTCACATCAGATATGTGCTAACACATCTATGTGAACTTTATTTATGTTCACAGTTGTCGTTTTTATTGTTTGCCAAGATCAAGGCATTCTAAGTAATTTTTAGGACCCCACTGCATCTTTTGCTCAGTTCTAACTGTTACCTCATTGCTGCAAGTTTACTTCAGTTTTCTGAATTATCAGAATCATTTGCTAGATATATATATATATATATCATTCCAGAATCAGGATTTAGATAGATGGTGTGGGGTCTGTCCTGTGATGCTTGCCAACATATACCACTGGATCTTGGTATCAATTCTTCCCTTCATTCTGATACTACGCTTTAGTTATGTCTAAGTCTCAGCAAATGATTATAGGGTTTAGATAATAATCTCTTATGATTTTCAAGTTCTATTTTCAACTACACCTCTGTTAATATGAATATCTCTTGTTATCTTTGTCAGCTGTGACTAACTTCATAACCATGCACCCACTAGATTGTCCACCACCACAGTCTAACTGCACATTGCTGTGTCCTTATGGTTATGAGAAGGATGAGAATGAATGCCCAATCTGTCAATGTCTTCCAGGTAGGTTCTACACAAACCTAGTCTTAATAGCTACCCCAGGTTACAGGATCATGCCCACTCACCTGCCAACGTAGCCATCCACCCACCCCTCCATCCATAAATCCATCTTTTTATCTATCTCTCTGTCTATGTATCCATTGATGTATTATGAACTTTCTTTTGCTCATGTCAAGACACCACATTGATCCATGATAGATTCCTGTATATATTATCAATTCTTTCAGGATAGTGAGAGAACATTCACATCTTTTGTTCACTCACACTGACATAATTAGCCACCATGCTCTCTTCACATCATTTTGTTGATTTCATATCAGGGCATTGACCATACACAAAGAATAAAAAACCCAACAAAAAGAAATATCAATTTATTTCCTGTAAAATAAAGGTTTATGATGTGTATACTACCCTGGGTACTCTCTCCTTACTGAACAAATAACAAATGTTGACAAGGCAACATCATAATTATATGCATTCTAATCAGTTTATACTTTTTTAATTTTTTAATCACACACTTAGAACCTTTACCGACGCCATCAACGTCAAGACCAATACCAACAACAATGTTGCCTTCAGGTTCAGAAGTATCAACATCTACAAGGAATGAAGCAGCAACATCAACAATGACCACACCTTCAAGTACAAGGCACATAGAAATTGTTTGTCCTCTTATAGACTGTGTTGAGAGCTGTAGTAATGGCTATGTGACTGACAAGTATGGATGTTCATTATGTGATTGTTTACCAGGTATGTATGTGCAGTCCTTTTAGGCTTTAGTTTTAGATAGATGTATGAATATTTTATTCCCACATTTACAAGACCTTGAATACCAGGAGTTGTTTCACTAAGATATTCAGTATTAATAATGATTGATAATTTATAATGATAATTTGATAATTAAGATTTTAACTGTACATGAGAATAAAATATCTGAGAACCTGATTTAGCACCTAAGAGAGGATGATCAGTCAAGAGACGCACAGCCTACAAACTACTTCATGAAGCTCCACCCTTGTCTGTTAGACCAGACCAAGATCAGACCATGCCCCTTGACCAGACCATGACCAGACCAAGACAAAGACCAGACCATGACCAGAATAAGACCAGACCATGACCAGACCAAGACAAAGACCAGACCAGACCATGACCAGATCAAGACCAGACCATGACCAGACAAAGACCAGACCAGACCATGACCAGATCAAGGCCAGACCATGATCAGACCAAGACCAGTCCAAGACCAGACCAAGACCAGACCTTGACCAGACCAAGATCAGACCAAGATCAGACCAAGACCAGACCAAATATAATGTAGATCAGACTGACACTTGACAAACACTACATCACCACAAGAAGACTCTCTACAGCGTAATTGATTAAGAGTAAATTGGTTTCAGATCCATATCTTTTCAAGACTTTATCAATGAAATAAAAAAAATCACCCTATACCTGTATAAACACTTGACTCAATAACAAAAAAATTATTTGCCAGAATGGCCAAGAATTGACAAGTTTGAATTTGGTTGATTTTTCTGTTTACTTGAGTTTTAAGGGTTTTAAGCTAGATTATTACTCTTCTTGGATAATGATTTCCAAAATACATTAATAGCAATAATACTTGGACATGATTCAGCTTATTCTTATTTTTGCTTTCAAAAATTTTCCAGATTTTTACATGATTCATTAAAAAAAAGTTGTTTGTGATATTTGTAGATCAACTGCAAATATGAGGTTTTCCATTTTGTTCTTTCACCAGAAATCAGTGTTTGTGAGGACATGAGTGAGTGTACTCGGAAGTGTGCCTTTGGTTTCCGTCAAGATGAGAATGGTTGTGATACATGTCGCTGCCAGCAATGCAAGCCTATGGATTCCTGTACAAAGTCCTGTCTCTATGGTTATCAGATGGGCCGTCATGGATGTCTCAAGTGCAAATGTAGAAAGTGTCCTCTCCTGACAGACTGCAAGAAACTCTGTACACATGGCTTTGAGATCAATGATAGAGGATGTGAGATATGTAAATGTCAGGGTAAGTTTTTATTCTCATTCAAAAGCATCCAAAATCAACCAGAATGCTGAAGAGACATTGGATTGAAGTCTAAGTGCTTTTTCCAGAACTTTCAGTCTAGATATGTTAGCATTTACTACACTCAGATAATAATTTAAATGACCCAGAATATTGGTGTAACATTAAGAAGATTATTCTATGTCACATTTTATATTGTCTTGTGTGTGTTTGTTTTTGTATCTGTCTGTTTTATTATTTTGTATTCATAATTATACTTATCATAAAAAGATAATGAGCAAAATAACATATAGATAGTACGATAGTAAGACAGATTAAGGAAGATGCAGAGATAGGAATTGAAGGGAAAAAACACAACAGCTATATGAATTTGTTTTTGCTTCAAATGGGAGGAGATAAATGTGACAAAACTAATTGTGTGAGGTTGATTTATGGTCTGTTTGTGTATGGAGTGGATAATAACATCTGATTAGGAATCAGCTTTTATATATAGCCCTCTTTTTCTGGCATAAGATTCAGGACAAAACCCATAATACTGTTTGGACAGGGCATTTAACCTCTTAGTCTGATCAGCTTTTCAGTCAATAACCGCAATAACCACAAACACTTGCATCTCTCATAACCACAGAATTTCTTTCGTCATATCTCTTTTACCACAATATTCAATGATGTGCAATTGATGTGTTGACATCATTGTCTATTTCTCCTGTATCAGTCTGTTAGTATAATGTTGGTTTTGGAGAGAAATGCCTTCAGCAGCTGTTATTTGTTCATGAGTAGAAAGTGAAATCTGGTACTGTATATTGTGCATTTGATCACGATTATCGTTTTTAAACAATTCAAGAAGTAGACTACATTAATAATCGCTCATTGTGAATATTTTTAGAACATTGTATATTTCAGTGGTATTGAAATATTGGGGGGTTGGGCGAATGTGAATGTTTGTATGACATCATGTATGACCTTATCATTCGCTATGGTTTGGATTATTAGTTTAACTGATAGCTGAGAAGCATAATAATCAGGGTGTGGTTTCACAAAACCATATATCATGTTCATTGATATCCCATTCAAACTGAGGTTTCATATAATATATGTGTGTCTAATTGAAATGACTTTAAAAAATCTTGTTTAAAAAAAATACTACCTCTGGTACCAACAATAATAAGAACTAACTGATGCTCCAGGTAATGAGGATAATGTCCCCTTTAGAACACTAGCTTTGAAAGCTGCAAAATCTTATCATCATAATCCTTCAGTTACTAGCATTTGCCCTATAGATTTGCACCAATGAATTTGAATTTCTATTGATTATTTAAACTGCCCTATCCTGTCATAAAAAAAAATGTTTTCAGTAAGCTTTTGTGAGATACTGATATTTTCTTTTGTTCATTTTCTTTCTTTCATCTCATCAGCATCAAGTGGGTTAGATCCTAAACCATCTACTCCATCTGAAGGTTCATGTCAAACTTTAGATCTTGTTGTATATGATGATGGTGAGAGTTGGCATGATGGATGTCGTCAGTGTTACTGTAGTAATGGACAAGAGATGTGTAGTCTAATAACATGTCAGGTACCAGCCTGCAGTAAGCCCGTTATTAGACCTGATCAGTGCTGTCCAACATGCCAAGGTATGCTTACTCTCTCAATATTTGACAGACCATCTTAATATCACTTTGAATATTGTAATGTCAGCAAAATGAGAAATTAACTGGAAATTTGATTTGTTTTTTCATTTCAATACATACTGCTCACAATGCTTTCAGTTATTGGTTTTTGTTTGGTAACTTGGTAGACCATCATTCTTATTCAATATATAATAGAAAATTTGAAACCTAAATATTTTTGCTAAAAATTCAAATTCTGCATGAAAATTTATTACCTTATATGTACTTTTGCCATTCTTAGTCATAATGCTGTTTTCAATATTGTTATTATGTATTTATATTAAAGATGTTTTGAATTAATATCTAAATATGTATGTATTAATTCCTTGTATGGTGCATTCTATGTCTATGAAATTTAAATGTTTTTAATGTTTCATTTAGATTGAATGTAATTTGTTATACATCATTTTGACGATTATTTATTCATTTTTTGAAGCAGACTCTGATGTCACCCATCAGCCAACTATTCTCTCTGAGGTTTGTCAATCAGCCAGTGGTCAATACTATATAGAAGGAGAGACCTGGATGCTAGGTCAGTGTACCTCATGCATGTGCCATGCAGGACAAGTGCTATGCTCATCAGAAGTATGTCCACCGTTGCCGTGTGTCAATCCTGTTTTCAAGAATTCTCGCTGTTGTGCAGAATGCGAAGACGGTCAGTATTTTTCTTTCCCATATTCTATTCATTTCAAATGTAACCCATTTGATGCATAAACCTATTCATGCATTGATTTTTTCTCTGTCAAAGATGCTTTGTGAGTTGCACCCTTAGTTACAAGATGTATTTAGGCTTGATAGAATGGGAGATTTCATGTTGAGCAGTGGTGTTGGTCGAAAGACATTGAATTGTGTTCCCTTACCTAGCCCCAACACTGAATATTGGTTTACAAACTAATACATATCTTATTGAGAGCTCAAGACCCAGAAGCAGCCTTATTTTGTGCTTTGGCTGGCCTAAAATTTGTCCAATACCAACACCTAGTGTTATCTATGAATTTGAAACATCTGCCGTATACCTCTATTGACTTAAAATACGATTTGTCTATTTTTTGTTCAGTGCTTCCTGAGGTTGCTATTGGTGAGCCTACATTAGAAGATACCTGCATGTTACCTGATGGAGTAACCTTTCAACATGGTGCTACTTGGAAGGAAGATAGCTGTACTAGTTGTCAATGTATTGATGGTGAGATTATGTGCTTCTCGCAGACCTGTCCACCAGTTGATTGTGATAAACCACTTCTTAAGAAAGGACAATGCTGTCCAACATGTCTTGGTAAGTCAGAGACAACATTAATTTATTCAGCAGGATAATACAAACTTTACTTTAATAAGTAATCCAAAATATGGATACCTATTGTTACAATTGAAACCAGAATCATTCATTACCTTTCAAATTTCCCCAATTTTATCTTATTTTCTTTAAACACAAATAATACTAAATTGTATACCAAATTCAAGAGAATAATCTTCTATTTGTGAAGGTCATGATTTTTTTTTATTATGGTGGAATGATCTAAAGAGATAAAAAAATATTACATGTGTTCAGTGGAACATTATGCATAAATGATCATGGTATATAGTCATCTGTAAATAAAAAAGACAATTCTTCCATTTTTTATTTGTATAAAATTAAAAGGTTTATGTACAAGCTTTTTAAACATTAGATCTATAATAAATGGTATGGGTTAAATTGAGTGCATTTTAAGTGTATGTCTTTTTCATTGTGATATTAGTAGAGTGCTCTATCATCAAACTAGTTCATACTTGGTCACTCTGTTACTAATGTAGTGCTTAATTAACCTCTTTATAAAGTTATTCGATTTTGTGCTACAACCCAGAGCACCATTGTTCTAAATTTTTCAGTAATTCAATTTAATTTTAATATTTTCCCCATACTAATTAGATCCTGATACAAGGCTTGTATGCAAGTCTGGAGGTGACATCTATGTTAGTGGAGAAACTTGGAGAGTTGATAACTGTACCAGCTGTGACTGTGAGGGTAGTAGAGTATCATGTACAATATCACACTGTCCTGTTATGAAGTGTGAAAATCTGGTGCATGTTGCAGGGACATGCTGTCCAGTTTGTCAAGGTAAATTTCATTTGTAGTACAGTTTTAAAGAATTATTGAAATTTATCATCAGCCTGTTGTATTGCATAGTGATGGCGTTTTCATGTCAATCAATACACCCTCTGACTGAATAGTCTTTATCAAGAGAATCGGCTTTCATATAACACACCAAAGTGCTTGTTAGGACCCATTGCCAATAAGGACAATGTAATTCTGTATCCTTAATCATTGAATTAGTTACAGGTTTCACTAAAATTTATCAGTCTTTGTCTCCATCATCATCATCACCATCATCATCATCATCATCATCATCATCATCATCATCATCATCTTCATCTTTATCATCATCATCATCATCATCATGATTAAAATAATGCATAAATATTTATATGGTTTTGTCCAATGAAAACAAAAGATATAGAAAACAAGATATCACAAGTCATGAAAATATTTTTAAAGAATGTGCAATGAATTCCTTGCAAACCAAAATTTGGAAATATCCGTACATGAAATACAATGTATTGTATTTATTCTTTTCAAATTGTTTAATTGTCATTCAATTTAAAATTGATTTATTTTGGCTTCCACATTGTTAGTAATTGCTTGAAATGTTGGATATCTATTGGCAGGTGTGATAAGGGGAGTCTTTTCCCTGGAATGTAGTAGTATGTTTAGTTATTAGATTAAGATGATAAGCAGGGCAATCGGGCGATTTAAGAGGAACCGTGTAAAAAAAATGACAGAATATTAAGCAAATTTGGAGATGTTACAAGAAACTTACATGCATACACCATTGTATCTAATCATTCAATTTTTCAATGAATAGATCAATATGGCTATAGGAAATTAATTCTTTTGTTTTGTTGTAATAAGCTGACCATCAATCAATTAGAAAATTGTTATCAGAACAAAAGGCTTTAGATGACTCAATTTAAAGACCCCAAAATGTTTCTTTCAGTATTTTCTCATATGAGAAATTTAAGCTAATTTTAGCCTGCTAGATAAATTGTTACAAATTTGTATTTCATGTAACATTCCTCATTATATTAGTAATTTCAAATAAACAAGATTATTTTCATATTTGATAATTTAAGGGTTTTGATAAATTTTTACAAGAAAAGCTTTTAACAAAATATCCAGAGTACCTTAACTCGACAAATTACAGCAAAATATTCAGAACTAAACAGAGATTTTGAAAAAACAAACAAACATAAAAATCCCCACCCTAACAACCTAGTCCCTTGAGCACTCTTCAGAGTGGATACCAATTCCCCACCCCCAACAACCTAGTCCCTTGAGCACTCTTCAGAGTGGATACCAAACCCCAACCCCAACAACCGGAGTCCCTTGAGCACTCTTCAGAGTGGATACCAATTCCCCACCCCCAACAACCTAGTCCCTTGAGCACTCTTCAGAGTGGATACCAAACCCCAACCCCAACAACCGGAGTCCCTTGAGCACTCTTCAGAGTGGATACCAATTCCCCACCCCCAACAACCTAGTCCCTTGAGCACTCTTTAGAGTGTATACCAATCCCCACCCCCAACAACCTAGTCCCTTGAGCACTCTTCAGAGTGGATACCAACCCCCAACCCCAACAACCGGAGTCCCTTGAGCACTCTTCAGAGTGGATACCAATTCCCCACCCCCAACAACCTAGTCCCTTGAGCACTCTTTAGAGTGTATACCAATCCCCACCCCCAACAACCTAGTCCCTTGAGCACTCTTCAGAGTGGATACCAAACCCCAACCCCAACAACCGGAGTCCCTTGAGCACTCTTCAGAGTGGATACCAATTCCCCACCCCCAACAATCTAGTCCCTTGAGCACTCTTCAGAGTGGATACCAAACCCCAACCCCAACAACCTAGTCCCTTGAGCACTCTTCAGAGTGGATACCAAACCCCAACCCCAACAACCGGAGTCCCTTGAGCACTCTTCAGAGTGGATACCAATTCCCCACCCCCAACAACCTAGTCCCTTGAGCACTCTTTAGAGTGTATACCAATCCCCACCCCCAACAACCTAGTCCCTTGAGCACTCTTCAGAGTGGATACCAACCCCCAACCCCAACAACCGGAGTCCCTTGAGCACTCTTCAGAGTGGATACCAATTCCCCACCCCCAACAACCTAGTCCCTTGAGCACTCTTTAGAGTGTATACCAATCCCCACCCCCAACAACCTAGTCCCTTGAGCACTCTTCAGAGTGGATACCAAACCCCAACCCCAACAACCGGAGTCCCTTGAGCACTCTTCAGAGTGGATACCAACCCCCACCCCCAACAACCGGAGTCCCTTGAGCACTCTTCAGAGTGGATACCAATTCCCCACCCCCAACAACCTAGTCCCTTGAGCACTCTTCAGAGTGGATACCAATTCCCCACCCCCAACAACCTAGTCCCTTGAGCACTCTTTAGAGTGTATACCAATCCCCACCCCAACAACCGGAGTCCCTTGAGCACTCTTCAGAGTGGATACCAATTCCCCACCCCCAACAACCTAGTCCCTTGAGCACTCTTTAGAGTGTATACCAATCCCCACCCCCAACAACCGGAGTCCCTTGAGCACTCTTTAGAGTGGATACCAATCCCTACATCCAACGACCTAGTGCCTTAAGCTCTCTTCAGAGGGGATACGTACACTATACAAGTTGAATAATTATTACTTTTTTAAAAGGTGGTCATCAATTTAACAATTTGTGTAAATTCTCAAAACTTCCCTTTTATCATAAATTGCTGGCTCTGAGGTTTACGTGGTTTCCTAAACCAACACAGACACTAAGTCTCATAGTTTGATACTTAATTCAATTTCAAAGAGCCACTAGATTATTTTACAAGTATTTACATTTCTAAATTCTTCAAACAAATACTTCAAGTGAATACCACATGCCAGAAAGGTCAAAGGGTAAATCCTCTTGATTGCATGTATGTCTCCAATGTGCAAACAAAGTTTTAGCACACCTATTTTCAAGAATGAATTGACTTCAATTTGTAGAATATTCTATGCAAAGAAATATAATTGTGTACATGACTAAATACAGTTATACTGATTGAAATTCATGCTGCAAATTCTCCACTATAGCATGCCAGCAGGGTTAAATCACACTGCTTTGTCATTTTGTAAATGAAAAATGAATTTGCTCAAATTGCTGATGCATGCAGTGCACATGTATAGGGATGACCTAGTGATGAATTGTGGCATTACTGGCCTTCCATAGCTGATATTGATTTAAACTTTACATAAGATGTGACCCTGGTTTGTTATCATAGCTTACTCAAATTCTTTCCCTATCTCAAAACACCTGTGTTTATATTAAGAGATATGTGATAAAGATGACTGTTCATTTTCTTTGTTTTTAATTCGTTTTCTGTCACCAGCCAAGATGTCTATGTTATCCATAAATATTTGCAAAGTATCTTGTTTAAGTTAACGTTATCAGTGCAAGATTTTTTTTCAGGGCTAATGTGATCTATTAGTATTCTTCAAATATGCAACTAGAATATTTCTTGTAGTAAAGTGTCCTGTCTCAGAAAAAATTGATGTCAAAATATTGACTCAGAAAATTGAAAAATTTGACATTAAAGTTAATTTGTTGTTTAAAAGATTTCTTTGCAAATTTAAATTTACAAGAATTCACTATACTTTTAGAATTTTCCAAAATGTTCATAATCCATTCATTCTTTATCTTATATTTTTCTTCTTTAGATATCTAATCAGTCAGACATGATTATTAAAATAAAAGGAAAGAAAATATTTATGTAATATAGTGAAAACTACCTTAGATTTTCATATATTCCCCAAACAGTTTGATTTTTAATTTTAGATTGTGTAGTGTTATAGTTAGTTTATCTAAAAATGCATATTTTGCTATATTAATGGAGTTTTTACCTTTATCTACCTCCATGCTTATACCAACCTGAGCATAGCATTTCGTCCAGCCCATTATGTCAATTCAATCATAACTGTGATGTATTTTGTAATTAATGTTAATTGTTTCAAATGAAATATCATTTGGTTGAATTTGTAGATGAAGACATATTTGAACCTGAAACCAAACGACCTACAAAGATTTCACACACTGATGAAAAAGGTGAGCAATTAATTAATATTTACACCACTTGTTATACATTTGAAAAGTTCTCATTTTAAAGGAACAACTTTTACATAAATAAATTACATAAATTAGAAAAGAGCAAATTTGTGGATAATATTTTATTTTCAGTACAGGTTTTATTAGAAAGTTTGTCATCTAATAGTTGATCAAAGTATAATGGGAACCTCTGTTCTTTAGCCAACTAATGTTGCAGAACCAATACCTTTACCAATAATTTTTGCTTGTTGCCATTCTGTCCCCGTCTTTGCTAGATTTTGATGCCACTGAGCCGGTTCCAAGCCCTGAAAAACCAAAGACGAGAAAACCTTATCATGATAAAGGTAATTTGGATAATTTTTTTTTCACACAGGAAATCTGTGCAATGTATACAGTCTTGCTAACATGAAATTCTATGTATAATATTTTTTTTACTAGTCTGTTATGACAGCTGGATTATAAAACACATTCATGTGGATCTACAATTATTAATAGTATTTTGATCGGTCGATAACTTTGGTTAGCTGTCTTGCTGATGGTCAATAAAAGCATGATTTTATATCATTAAATGTTAAAATGTTACCTTTCTTACAGGATTCATCAAAGCACAATTGAAACTAATAATTTTACATGTCAAGATACCCAACAATGCAGTTCATGAATATCCATATTTTAGTTAATATCTGTGTAAAGCCTAGTAACAGGGTGTGCATAGGCATTATACATTTATATAATATTGACTGGCCTTGAGAGGAAAATCAAATATGTTGTCCGTAACAAAATCATATTATCCCGTGGGGGAAAAATGTAACATCGTCCATGAAAAACCCTAGGTAAGCAATATCTGTGTAATCTTCTCTTTCTCTCTATTATACCAACAGATTCCAACATGTCAGAACAGTCTGGTGATAATCAGACGCCTATCGCTGCCAAACATCATCCTTTTCCGGTCTACCCAGTCGTTATGTCAATTCTCGTTATCCTCCTTGCAATCTGTATTGTCCTTCTACTTCTTCTTTTCGTCACAAAGCGGCGCCATCGCTTGCTCTATCACGTCAATGTCAAACCCATCGGGGGTAAGGGTCAGCCACCCCCAGCCATCACTACTACGGCTGTTAAGACAAAAAACACAGATGTGAAAAATAGCAACAACAGAGACTCAATTCGAGATTCTGCCATGTTTAAAGACAATTTACCAGCAAAGTCAGGTGTTAATAGTGTGGTGTTAGATGGGAAGGATATGAAGAGGTACAGTGATTTATTTGCCGTTGGAAAAAGCATTCAACCCGTGTGAGCTAGATGTATCATCACAGACTCTTTATTTTCTCATTAGCTTGTCTGAAAGACCATATGAGAAATACCACAGAGATATGTCAGTAACCTTTTCTTCATTTGCCAAGATTTTAAGTGTCATTGTTAGGAAGACTGTGGTAATAAATGCATCTCTATGAAGGAAGACCTTCGCTCCTTTGTTTTGTCAACTTATTCAGAGAAAGTGGTCTGCAGGAACTATGGATTCATGTGATCGCTATGCTTGTAAATCATAATAGCCTCTAGTTTTGATAAACTACTAGCCAATATAACTGATATCTCTATTAATTCAACTTTGGATTAGCTATTCATAATGTTCATGAATGACTGCCCTAATCTGTCAAAGTTGCAATGCTGTCTGATGGCGAGAGTGAATACCGTTGTCCTATAGTGTATAACTGAAGGGTAAATCCAGAGTGTTTTTATATTTAGTGAGGCCATACATATTGTATGTGCTATTATAGACTTCAGAGAGCATACATGCGAATCTGAATAGCTTTACATGCACTTGAAATTCCTGGAGAGAACTGTTGAAGTTCTGTGAAATTATTGAATAATTGGATTCAATTTTTAATGACACCGCTCTTTGAATATACAGCTCTGTGTGATTCCACTACCGTATATTGATATCCTCTGTTATGTTTGGAGAGGAAATTCATAGTACAAGATTCAAAGGATCACCTTTGTACAGTTGAAACTCACTTATAGTGCCATACTTGTGATAGGATATTAAACAGTGGAGGAAACAATGATCATCTCAAGGTGAAAAATCTTTAGAATTTTGAAGCAGAAACATCTGTTGTGCTTGACATTGTATGTATGACATACCCTTACATTATAATGTTCATTATATATGTCTGATCATCAGTTGTCACATTTGAAAAACGTATTCATTCTTTGATGTCGATGTTGGTTTTGTCTGAAAAGGCTGTGATTTTCTTATTCCCCCTTCATCCCTACTTCTTTGCTCTTTCTCTATCTCTTCTTTATATCGACTTGCTAAATAACTCAATAGTTTTACATCGTGAAACATATGTAGAGATACACTACTAATCAAAAGAAAGAACATTACTTTGTGTAGATTGTTATACATTCACTGCCATAAAACCTGTATGTTATGTATATTCCAAATCTATTGTTTTGGAGGAAGATACATACATAAGTATGGAGCCCATTTGTGAAATGTTCAGTTTTCCTTTGACAATCAATGCATTCACTCTTCCTACTAGTGACTGAGTGTTAATGTGTATATAAAACTGAGTCAGATTTACAAAAAATGGAAGTTGTATAGTATGCATTGATCCGTTGTGATCATGAAACTTCTCGAGCAATGATGATGTTGGTCACTTGAAAATGAAATAGGGAACGTATTATTTTAATTTGTATGGCGTTAGAAGCAAAGTCGCCCTCATCTTGTACTTATTTCATATTACTTTATCTCATGTATGTAATTAAGGAGATAGGGCTGGTAAAGGAAGATATTTGAAAAGTACTATTATGTGTGTATGGGTCATGATAGGTTTATAACATACAGACAACAAGTGTTCCTCTTCGCTAACCCTAACCAGGAATTTATTCTAGGTGATATTCTCTTGATTAACAATGTTACTCATATCTACCAGAAGTCTAATATTTATTATTAATCACTAGACTATGAAATAATTCATTATGTTGAGTTATAAAAGTACTAACGATAAGCTCTTGACTAAATTCATGAGCTTTGGATATGTAACATTAATCTTTACAAGTATTGATTTTATTTGTAACTAAAATGACTAATTTACATTGACTAGACAAAAACAAATGGTCGCTTGGTTGGCTGAAGGGCTGTATGTTGTGCATGACAAGGGTGTTGGGTGTAATATGAGCAGCCTGGCTGGCTGAATGGCAGTGATTATCTTTGTTGCTGGTATAAGGGTGAAGCACACGCTACTGTATGATAGGTTGTCTGACAAACAGGAATGGGGATTGATGTAAACACCCTTCTGACAGCCAGATGACAAAAACTATTTTTTAATAACATCCCAGTGCTAACAACTATTCTTTAAGATAATGATGTGTAGACCTAGTCTCGTATCACAAAAGGTTCAATTAGTGTTGTCTAATCCAGATCATTGTTTGATCATTTGATAGTTACAAATCTATGTGATATGGGACCCAGTAGTGGACTTAATTAAATTCCATTCATTCTTTATCACAGAAGCTCAAGCTCATACTAACAACTCAAGACTTATTCTCCAAAGCATTATTTCTTTCTCTGTTGAAATTCTGAAGAGGGAGATGAAATATTAAATACACTGAATATTATTTTTAACTCTAGATTTTGTTTGCTTGTTTTCTCTTAAATTATTGTTGTTGCCAGTTAGCATTAACAAAGAATTTTGCATTTTTTGACTCTTGAGACCCTTTTGTAAAGGGATGTTGTACATATATATACATAGATATAATAAAATATATATATTACTTGTGGCAAGGCTGCCTATTAAGCATTGATGCAAAGGACTGGAGCAGAAAATAATGTGATGAATTATTTGTTTGCTTTCTATGTTTTTTTTTAACTTGTGTGTTGAACTTTTGCACTTTGTGCCTTTTTTATTTGTCTATATTGTAGCATGATTAATTTTATCTTTTAAAAAGTGTATCCAGGCAAGGATCATATTGCCAAAAAGTTGCTTTTGTTGAAATGTCCTGTTTTCACTTGATATTGAGATACAATTGTTATTGATATGGTAAAAAACTCAATTTTGATGAACACACATTGGTCTATCAGGCTATTGCCTTTCAAGCTGCAGGATATAGTCACTATTCTGTCAATTCAAGTTTAAAACTGTATAGGTTTTTTATTTTATAACATAAAACTTTCCCAGGTAATTCTGTTTGTTTACTTAAACTATTCAGTTTCAGAGAAACAAGGTGTTATGTCCCAATTAGTAATCCTTTTTTTTTTAAATATTGTTCTTAAAATAATTGGTGCCATAATATACTATTGAGACAGGAGTGTGGAGAGTTTATAACAGGGTAATGTTTATTCATTCTCATTGTGTTCCCTAAACATATTTGTATACTCAATTTGACCCACCTATGATGTCATGAATGTAGATTTCTGCTAAGAAATTGAACTTTGATAATGTATGTTTCAAGAATATATGGTAATTATTATAGTCTTGAAAAATCCCCCGAATTTACTTTGTATGTGATAGAAAAAATATGCAAGAGTATTTACAAAAAGTATAAATCAATGCTTGAATAAGAATGTTGCATTCCACCTTGAGTGTGAGAAGTCTTAAATGACAGAAATGGTCATAGACAGTAACTCTACATGCAATATTTGCTTTACTTCCTCTTCTACTAATATCATTACTATCACACAGCATACATTAATATTGTTTGATTATTTCCTCCTTAACAACATATTTTGGCATAAAAATACCAAATAAGTTCACTCCCTATACCAGTGCAAAAGAACAGACTGTTAAACATTCTATTGTTATTGCAATGAATTGTCATGAAAAAGTCCCATACTGGTATCATGTAGTTAGTTGTTAAAGCAATTGTGATTGAAGAATACATTGTATGTTGCATACTAGTTGGGATGTTGTCGCCTCTCAAATGATCTACTTTTATTCCAGTTTGATGAGGTTCATTTCCAATCCATGGTTGTATGATACTTCTAGACTACAATACATGTAAATCCTAATATATTTCCTATTCCTTGTTTTAGAATAAAATTCTTATCTACTTTCTCATGAATCTTGCAATCTTATTTCTCATGTATTCTCTTGACAATCACTATTTTTAGAAAAATTCATTTTTTTGAATTGTTCCTGTAATCATTTTTGTATAGACTTACTCTGGTAAAAAAAAACCTTTCAGAAAATGACTGGAGCATATTACTATTCTCAAAGGGGCAAGATATCAAACCCTACATGAATGAATAATTTCTCAGCAAGTTCTCTGCAGTCAGAATTGATGTCATTACATTAATGCAGAATTGCTCATAATGCTCAAATATTGAATCAGAATGAAAATGTTTGCAGTAGCATCTATTGTTTTAGGTTGATTTTGATCTGTGCACACACAAATATGTTGCTTTATAGTAAGGTTGATTCTACACTTATGCTATGGTGGAAATATATTATGCCAAATTTGTTTCAATGGATTGAACTCAACTCAATGAATTTCTTCTTTTATTATTTTATTTGTCCATGTTGACTCTTTTCTTTGTACAATAGTGTACTTATAATTATGATTTTGATTTTAAATTTATTGTACACTGGTTGTACATATATTATTTTGTATTAAAGATCCATTCATTCTTGATTTTTTCTCACCCTCATTGATATTAGGTATCAAATTAATTTCTTTTATTTCCAGTTTCCAATGTTTTCATTGCTTCTCATTACATTTAATGTATATACACACTTGCAGACACTTAATGTCTATTGCTCATAATTATGTAACTCCATATATTATTTAAAAAATGAGCAATTTTATAATCTAAGAAATTAAGTGTTGTATATATAGCTTTATGTAATTTGCGATTTGCCGGTGGTTTTCTTACTACAATGAAAACTTTTTCAAAAGCCACAACTCATTCTTTATGGAATTATTCTAAGCTTAAAATGATACTGTACCGATATTTGTAAATTAATGTCCAAAATCCTTCAACCAAAGTTATTTATTTATCATAAAATGAGTGTATTTTTCTACTGCGTTTTCTAGATTTCGTTGTGAAAGTTTCAGAATACTAAATAAAAAAAAATTCATGACTCTGTTAACTTCCTTTCTATCTCTTATTTATTTAAAAGTAGTGATTTTCACTGCATGTAGGTGCTTGAAGCCTTGTACTATCTGCTGCTTTTTTATAGTTCAGAAATTCATTTTTTTTTTATTGTTTGCTCCTTTATTATTTTTATATGTGTAAATTCCTTTAAAATTGTGATTACTTTTTCATAGTCACTCCTTTAATTAGTTAACCTCTCTTCATTTTCAATCATCTTCTAATACTTACTGATGTGTGAGTGTATTTGTATTTCTCAATTTTTAGACACTTTTTCCCCCTTTCCCTTTTTTGCTTTTCTATAATTCTCTCCTTTTGTCTTGCCTGAATGAAGCTCGGTAGAGACCTCGTAATCACTTAACCTGTTAGTCTGTTCGAAAATGTTCAATTTGTTCTCATTTCTTATTTCTGCATCAGTCATATTGACACTTGGTGTAGTACCGAATGTGTGTCCATGATGGTGATTGGGTCAAAGGTCAAGTTTTAGTTTGAATTTCTCACATTTCTTTATTTCTACATCAATTATGTTGTTACTTAGTACATGTGATCCTAGGGTAATACAATACGTGTGTCCATGAGAGTGGTCAGGTCAGAGGTCATATAGGGGTCAAAAGGTCAAATGATAATGCTAAAGTTTTTGTCAACTTGTTCTCATTTCTTTATTTTTGCATCTATTGTGTTTGGAACAAATAACCAGTAGGTAATACCACACATGTGTCCATGACGGTGCTAAGGTCAAAAGATCATATATATTATATTGATCATGATATCAGGCGAGACTCTTGGTTTGAGAACCACCTTGTTCTATCAACCTCTCTTCTTCTTGGGACCCTCTCACCATCTTTTATCCTATTCCTTTTTATTTTTTCACATTCTCTTTCCTTTTTGTTCCAAGTAATACTTTGTTCAAATGTTAAAACCCATCTTTCTGCATCTTTCTTTTCTTCCCCACTCTATCTCTCAAGCTTTTCTGAATTAGGTAATTGTATCTTTGTTAATGATACCCGCAAGAACCGAAAACATAACTTAAAATCCTATACTTTTCTTTATTTTTCAGGTAGCCAAGTTAATATCTAATCTTCTTTTTGACATCTTAATAGTTTTTCTTTGTTTATTCACTCTCATTGTCGCTTTACTTTCTATCTTTCATCACTTTGTAAAGTGAATATGTAATTATCAAATATTCACTTTACAAAGGTATGAAAGATGCCATCTTCCCCTTATTTCATGTAACTCCCTCCCCCTCTCTCTCTCTTTTAGTCACATACTTGCATTCCTGCACATCCCTCCATGTGAAAAACAACCTTTGTAGAAATGAGTCAAATGTTTATTTTCTTTGTCTTGTTTTGTAAAAGTCAACCCTTCCCCGTCATTGAAGAAACATTGCTTTATTTGCCATGTGAAAGTCTCCCTCTTGTGTTGAATATGGAATAGAATATTGCTTTACCTACTGAGGCAGATTTTGTCTATGCATTAAATTCAATTCAGCAATATTAGTGTACAAATGGGAAATGCTTGTAATAAATTTGCTAATTTATAAACAACTTATGGCGTGTTTTTAATTATATCATCATGTCTGGTGTTTTATAGTTTATATACATGTATATATGTGTCATTGACTCTGGCATTCAAGACAAGGTCAAGTGTTTCATAAATCATGTTGTCAGTGGCCTCAAGATTGATGACTCTGCCATTTTGAAATAATGGCCTTTGACCTTTGACCTTGTTACCCTGAATTCCCATCTTCATTCAGGGCCAAGTTTGTAGTTGATCCCTCATATTATCTTAAAGGGATGGTCCTGGCTGGAGATATATATATCTCAATAGAGTAAAATTCACAGAGCAAAATGCTGAAAATTTGATCGAAATCGGATAACAAATAATGAAATTATTAAATTTTAAAGATTTGCATTATGGTGAAACAGTTCAAGGCATGTCTTCATGAATATTCATTAAGTGGGCTGATGATTACCCCTATGACCTTTAGAAATTTGACCTCATGACCTCCAAATCAGCTCATTGTCCATCTTCAGGTACTGCGAAAGCAAGATATTTTACTGTACTAGTATGTAATCTTTGTATGTACACCTTGTATCTTTCTGCTTTATACACAGGAGGTCAATACTGGATCTTAAATCAATGAATATCTTTGCTTGGAATTCAAAACTCTGTGACACTTGGTCTTTGACCTTAATACCCCAAACATATCACTACATCAACACTATTGTATGCATGCTTGGACCATATTAAAAGTTGATTCCTCCAACAGTCCTTTTGTTATGAGAATGAAAATTTGGACAGACAAATGGACAGAAAACCTGAAAAATTTCCTTTGGCAACCATCGAAGAGTAAGATGAGTGAAGAGCAAAAAATAAAAGAGGGAAGTTATTATACTGTGACGAACATTTCTTTTTCCTACCTTTCCTGATTTCTTTTCCTAATCTTGTTTAACTTACTCCAAATTTTCCCCAAATAATGTTCATATCTCAACCAATCCCATTCCCTGAATTTTGCCTCATTTCTAACTGGTATGCCCAGATTTTATGAAGCACATAAATAACAGAGGTTCACAAACCACAAGTCTTGTGTGATTTATTATGACCCTTAGATGACCTATGACCTTATCATCCTCATGAACCACACAAGTGTGATATTACCCAATAGGGCCGTCTGCACCATCCTGTGTTTTCAAATTAGCGCGCTATTTCTGATCCAGCAAATTATCCCGATCTGAACAATCTCGAGATTATTTGCAATGGAGACGCAATTATCGCGCTAGTTCGTAGGATTAATCTCGAGATCGAATCCCAAGTCAACGTGAGATTATTTGCAAAATAGCGCGCTATTTTACGAATTATCACGCTAATTCGTAGGTGCAGACGCACTCGGGATTATTTATTCATGGCATCAGACCATAATGCATCGATGCCTCACTCGAGCAGGAATCGCTCTTCTTGTGATGGTGGAGACGGGGTTTCTTGAATCTCAAGATGAATTGCGAAGAGGGCCGATCGGGCTAAAATCTTGAGATTGATCACCATCTCCTGATTATTTGTACAAAGTGTAAACACAATGGATACAGAAATTAAAAAATGAGAGCAAGTTGAACAAATCTTGACCCTTTAAAAGAATGGTCCGGGCTGAAAATATTCATATCTAAATAAATAGAGTAAAATTCACAGAGCAAAATGCCAATTTTTTAAATCAAAATCGGATAACAAAGTTATTGAATCTTACAAGATTATTAATATACAGTTGTATGCACATCGTCATGATTAGGTGGGCTCATGTCACATCCAACCTTTCTTATGTTATTACATGAAATCATAATTGTTTAATTTTTTATACATCTGTAAATGATGTGTCTCCATTATGATGAAATAAGTTGCGATAATAAATAACAAATGCACTTAATCAGTTGTCAATCCAATTGTTTAGTTCTTGGTAAAAAAATTTGAATAAACCTAATAATTTCATATAAAAATACAAAAGAACAAGTGGGGATATGACATCAGCCCACCTAATGAATATTCATGAAGACATGCCTAGAACTGTTTCACCAAAATAATGCAAATCTTTGAAGTTCAATAACTTTATTTGTTTATCCAATTTTGATCAATTTTTCAGCATTTTGCTCCTAGAATTTTATTCTATTGAGATATAAATATCTCCAGCCTGGACCATCCCTTTAAATATTACATGTAATGTGATCAGTTTTGTTAATTGTTATACACTTTCTAGCTGATTTATTATTATTTGTTTAATATGTATACAAACTTGATTTGTTTTAACTGATAAAATTGGGGGGATGAAATTGGGGAAAAATGATAGACTGAAATATAAGGAGAGTCATAATGGCCTAGATCGGATATCCTAACCCTTAACTCCAATGGTTTCTGTATATGCCTATAATTCAATATTTTGTGTGTGTGTGTTTGTGGGGGGGGGGGGGGTATCATTGAAGCAAATAATATTGAATTAATCTGTAGGAAGAAAATTTGAATACGTCTAATTTGAGAGATGAGAAATCATGTTGACAGGTGCCAATCTCCTTCACATTTTCTTAATTTCACCAATTTTAGTGATCTGTCAATATGCAAGAGTGATTATCTAGTGATTACAGGATCAAAACATTTGTTTTATGGATTCCTAACCAGTGATGACTGACAGTAATTCATGGCTCAAAATAGTCCTGGTCTGATAGGATCTGATGTCATAAATAAACTCTTTATCTCACAAGAATTTAGTTTACTGAAGGAAAAGCGCACATGCTGGTATTTCTCCTTATTTTCATGTGTCTTGTTTGCTTTGGGGATGAAATGTGGATTATTCTGATTTACTAGAGGGGGTATTATGTGATTGAGATTATTTGTCAGTTAGTTTTGTCCTTTATCATAAAGTTGTGAAGGTTGTGAGTTCTAAAAGGCTATATGTGGTACATGTAGCAGACAATGCCATTTCTTTTCTTTCTGTTGTCATTTTGAAGAATAACATTATATACAAATTCTGTATGTCTGAATATTTAACACAAATTTGAAAAAAAAAATTGTCATATTTTACCAATTACTTGAAAATTTGGTTTGACAGTAAGGCACAAATATTTGCGCTAAATATTTTATTCAACCTAGATGCAATGGTGTATAGAATTACCATCTTAATATACCATCTTTTGCAAAAGTTCCTGACCAC
The DNA here is from genome assembly GCF_018143015.1 of Lytechinus variegatus. Lineage (NCBI taxonomy): Eukaryota > Metazoa > Echinodermata > Echinoidea > Temnopleuroida > Toxopneustidae > Lytechinus > Lytechinus variegatus. The sequence continues at coordinate 45,062,188 of NC_054746.1, forward strand.
ATAAATCATTTCTGTGTAGTATAGTCCGGGGGGGGGGGGGTACTCGACCAAAAAAGTAGTAGGTATGTGCCACGGGCGAGACAAAAAACGGGGGCCTTGCAGCGGGCTTCGGAACTACAAATTTTTGTGAAAACAGGGGTCCTTGGAACTGGTCGCCTACGTGTGAGTGCGTATGCATCCCTATGGAACAGGCATACGTGCATGCAGCTAGCCCGGCGGCACAGGTCGCTCGTGCAGAGGTGATGGTCAAACAGCACTTTGCAGCCGCTTTTCACCAAAATTGCGGCTCTTTAAAAAAAATAAATTGCGGCTCTTTGTAGCAGATCAGAGATTTCTTTCTTCTTTTTTCTCGATAAGAAAATGCTATGCTTTGGAGCGGCTTTCTTTGTTCTTTTTTTCAATAGGACAAAAATGCTATGCCTTGGAACAGAAATTTGAGTGTAAAAATGGGGTCTCCTCTGCAGCACATACCCACTATGCATTATATACTGAGTGCCCCCCCCCCCTGGAGTATAACTGTATCTGTCATTAACATTCATTTGTTGGTGTTGATTCTGTGTTTGATTTGATGTTTAAAGGGAAATTAGTTGAAAGAAATTGTCCAATAACGTAACTGGTCCTTTTGTTTTCCAAAGTATTTTTTCAAACTTTTTTTTAACAAAAGGATTAGTAAAGCTATTGGACAATTCTTTAAACTGAATTCCCTTTAACCAAATCAAACACGGAACCAACACCAACAAATAATATATTGGCCAGTTTTTAATGCATCTAGAACAGTTTGTTACAATTAAATATATGTGCTATACAGTGTATATAAAAAAAAGTTTGAAAAAGCCCTGGGAATTAAAAGATATACATGTCTGTAATTTTTGCACATATAATCTTGGGTTTGGGTCTCATCTATCCAATGAAAGTAAAAGTTTTGACTGAATGTTACTTGAGTGAACACTTTCCCTTTTTGTAAAGCTCGCAGAAATCTGTTTGCGCAGAAAATGCTTGTTTTCACACTGTGTCAAGGGGAAGGGGCGAAATCAAACACCCTGTGAAACATTTCTCATACATTTCCCTTGCACTTTTAGTCAAATGAAATGAAAAGGATACATTCAAGCATTTTGTAACAATTTTGCCACCCAAATTGAAATTTCAACACTTAGTAAGCACAACCTTTACCCTTTTTGTGCCAGCTGGATGTGAGGACATAACTAAATCTGAACAAAAGTTTATATCAGACATCTCCAGCATTTTTCACTAAGGTTTTATAATTTAAAGTGGGTTAACATTTCATTTTTCATTTAATACTTGTTTCTTCACACTTTTTCCAAGCTTGACAATGATTAACAAAATGAAAATCCAAGCCTAAGCCATTTCATGTAAATCACAGCTCAGTGTAAAGCAAATATCATCAAGATGGCCTCGGTGTGTGGGGGAGTGGGGTGGGGCGCATTGCACTCTTCGAAGTGTTTTAGGCAAGGAAACACCAAAATCATTTTTACCAGCTAAATTCCAGGTGTTCTTCATGATTAAGGTCTACTTTTATTCGCATAGCTATGTCAAAGTTCTGAGCAAATCATTTTTCACTAACTTTTCAAAAGTAAGTGGTGCTCACTCAAGCGGAAATATTTTTTGACAGTTATATCATCATTTGCTTAAATGGATCTGTACCAATGTTCAAATGTGGAAAAATCTTCAGGATATTACAAATTCATGATTTTACAGGATTTTTCTAAGTGTAAAACTTTTTTGATACGCACTGTATACATGTAAATTAAATAAAATTCATGATCTACTACATAAAATGACATTTTCAGCATTTTACTTATTCCATTCCCTTTTTTTCAAACCATCTCCATATTTCAGTCCAGAGTACCCTTAACATATTTAGCTTTATTTGAAAAAAAGTCTAAGATCTTACTCCTGTGAATGGAGTTTTAGATGATAAAATTATGTGACCTTAATTATTCACTCAAACAGATAATTAAAATAAAATTGTAAAATTAATAAGATCTCAAAACAATTGAAAAAACAAATATTTCAATCCATGAAAAAAAAACCAACACATAACCAATTAATACTATTTATGCTTTCATTTTATTATCAATAGACAATCTGCAAATACCAATAATAATATACTACACATATAATTGTGGACACAAACAATTATTTAATGTGACAGACATGTTAACTACAAAGTTTAGACTAGAATCCTAACAAGTCTCTATTATCAGGGTGGTGAATTGAAGGCACCCACAATATTACATAAAGATCATATCTGGGTAGTCTATTATAAAGCTGTTTGTCAGTTATGCCTAACTTAATGAACAACCCTTCTATGAGTGCCAAATCAAATTCTCAATCATTTTCATTCCCTTCAAATAAACTTGAAAATCCATTATTTAAAGTTTTTTTTTTTTAAATTGCCCGCATATAAAATTCAATATTCTCTTTTAAACTTGATTTAACACTCCCATAATATTAAAGCAAGGAAAACTTGTGTTATATCTCATCTAGGTTCACCAGTCAGGAGAACAGCTTTATAAAACAGCTCCTGGATATTCACATCTTTATTATTTCAAATAGAACATTTTAGCTATCATTATTGAAAAGCATAATTATCAATTCCTTTGAACAGAACTTAATGTGTGTTCATAAAGATGAAACCATGTATTGACTGGAGCATGGTAATCATAATAGGTTGAAATAGACAATAGTTACTAATTATCACAATTTATTAGATTATTGAAGGTAATGTATTATTCTAATGTTCTCTTGTTGCATTTAATATTCCAGTCAAGAGTAAAGTCATGAAAATCTTTCCAAACAGAAATGAAACTAGGAACATTATCATGTATTATAATATATTAACCAAACAGATACAAATAATCAAATGTTAATTGCAGTCTCTCCTTCTAACAATAAATGAAGAAGTGGATGGAGAGAATGAAATCAGAGCATTACTCCTTTTACAATAAAAAAAAAATACATATAAAAAAATCTATGTGCAAAATATATATCAAATCAATTTACACTATAAAGATCATTTACCTGCACTACTATACATTATTCATATACATGTATAAATTTAGTAAGATCTAAAGAATTTGGAGTTTTCTGTTTTTTTTCAGAGAGAAATAATAATTCATGATCTCTTACTTAACAAAGATACCCATTCAAACTCTCTTATTTTCTCTTTTTTCTTGTGTGCCTCGGAATATAATTTTTCTACATAGATGGTGCTGTATAAATGTTATATTCATTGTTATTATTACCATCAAAGTGAATAAAAGAAAGTTAGTGAAAAGGAAAATATGGGAGGCTACTAATATGGCAAGTTATGAACAGAAATGATGGCTACATACAAACCACACATACCTCACATTAATCACTCCAGTGGTAAATGGTGTGACATTTCTAAAACCAAAATGGAAGATCTCAATGCTGCTTAAATAATGAATAAGAAAGCAAAGAATAAAATGTGTGAAGTTATATAATCATATCTAATGACTTAATATTTGACAGTTTACTATTTGTAGTGCTTGAGTACATTTAAGATATCCAAACCTACTCATCTTCATCTATAAATGTCAGATTCTGTGAATTCATTAAGTCTTGGTATCTAATTGATATATTATGGAAACCCATATTAAATACTCATGTATAAAATGGATGATATTTGGGAAACAACCAAATGGAAAACATTTACTCCATTCTCTAATGGATCTTTGGTAGAATAAAAAGTCCTACATTTTTTTTTATCAACAATACACATGTATAAGGTATTGTTACTATGACAACATGAAATAAGTTTTCTTCAAATTATCATATACATATATATGACTGTATAAAATCTGTACAATAAATCTTAGAATGACAAGAATGTCCATTATTCTAGAAAATATTTCTTCGATCTTTGATAAAAAGAGGGCATATCATGTCCATGGTGCAACAACTGCTTTAATGGTACTACACTTTTGTCATGGATTTAAACAAATTTTGGGGTAAAATGTGACTGGGCCTTGGTAGGAGACCATAACACAAAGAATAACCATTGCAAGCACTGTGGTGAAGTGGTTTGGACCCATGCTTTGTAATCAGAGGGTTATGTGTTCAAATCCCACTGCGGCCTAAGCATCTTTAGGCAAGGTGTTGATCCACACTGCCACTCAGGTGTTAAATGGTATGCATAGAAATTGAGTCTTGTAACTCTTGTTGGAATGCTTCCCAGGGAGTGGAGAAAGTGCATACATTATGTGTGGGCATGCCAGGATCAAATTATCAATGTAATAATAATTGCAATCTAAAACGTTTAGATATAGAACTGTATTAAGCGCTATATAAATGTAACTATTACTATTATTAGGTTAATTTGTAAAATTGATTGCATATCAATGCAATTAAGCTTATAAATCAACCTTATATTGAGCTTTGTACTACATATATACAGAATTCTGATAACCAAATATGGGCCTACTGTAGGATACAGGTCCTCTATGGCAATATGTATAAATGACAATACATGTGGCACTTGAGTGGTATATCCATCTTACAAGCGATTGGGATAGATTAAAATCAAATTGAAATTGATCTAAAATTTATCTCTTAATTACACAAATTGAGATCAATCACAAATTGAGTTTCATTTGAACTTTTGTAACTCTGTGAGGTGGGACTCATATTGTTTCCAGTGAGCAAATATTCATTGAGGAGAAGTCAATTGTATGCTGGCTGAAAGCAGTACATCTGATACACAGCGTAACATCTCATAATCATCATAAAACCCCCACATTAAAGTGCAGTTGTTGTATTATGAAAATTAGCCATGATGTTGAGATAAAATGAGCTCTTTAGACAAACAGATTGATAAGAAATACTCTGATGTCATAATCATACACTACATGGGTCAATCACAATTTATGCCTATCTTATAACTTACATGTACCTGATCAATCATTTAATATTGCGACTATATTGAAAAAAATATTTCGCCATGGGTGAGGGAACAAAACATAGAGGAGTATTTACAAAAAGAGATAAAGACCACCTGTCTTCAAAGACATTTGAGTAGTCTTATACACTTTTTACTAATCTTGCACCAGAAAGGAAAGTCTTTTGTAAAAGGAATGAGCACTAATCAGAAGAAAAATATATAGACTTGCCACTGTACTGCAGCAAGACTTGTCACTGTACTGCAGCAAGTGACTTTCAATATGTAGAGATAATGTTCTTTTGTATGCAGTCAGATGGTGCACTATAAAAGAAGGGGTTCTATTTTGGACCCACTCCTAGCTTCTCCAAACATTTGAGGCCTTTTTCATTGTACTCTTCCCTTGAGATCCAGAATGAATCTTTGTCTTTCATGATGTCTGCTAGAACAGCTCCACCAAGGAACACCATGTGTTTACGTCGGGGTGGGTCCTCAATCCTTAGCTTGAATTTCTGAGGTAAAAACAATTCACATCAAAAAAATGTTACAAGCATGGATAACAAAATTGTGCAGGTCTGATCTCTTGATGTTTTCTTGAGGAAACATTAATCATTCTTCCAATAGTAGTGTTATTACCCATGTCAATGCTCAATGAACTGGATCCATTAACTTTCAGAGTTATGATGGCAATTCAACAAATACCCCCATCATGGCCATAGATCACTGAACTTTGTCACGTGAACCTGAAACTCACACAGTAATGTTCACTGGTTCTTGATTACTCTTATGTAAGATTCATGAAATAGATCTATATACTTTCAAAGTTCTTACCGATAATTTAGCAGTATCGCCCTTCAGTACTCGCTCAAGGTAGAGTTGTTTGATCTCTCTTTCTAAACGGGATGGGAAGCCTGGATACATGGTAGAACCACCAGATAATACTATGTGCTTGTAAAACTCAGATCTGGTATCAATATCAGCAGCCTGAAAAAAAATCATTCAAAAAGGTTTTTTTTATCTTTGATTTTTTTAAAACCAAACCGGAGAGTGGTGGTATGAATATACAATGTACAAGAATGCTAAAAAACACAAACACCTTCATGGTGAAGTTAACTTCTATAAATTTTTATTTTTAGACAAACTTGTGATGTTAAGAATTACCCTTCATAACCCCTAGAGGATGTTACAAAAGCAACAGTTCTCAACCAATAGAATTGAATTGATAATAAATAGATATTATTCTTGTCTGATATAAAAAAGAACATTATCTCACCATCCCTAGTCTAAAACTAACCAGGCAAAGGAATCCCATGGTACTGTATAATTGGCTATGCCTTAATAATGTAAGTACATGTATGGTAATGGGTGCTTCATTGTATTTAACTGATTCTGATATTGTATTATAATCTACTTCAAGACATACAGGCTTTATAATATATATATTAGAAAATTAGCCATTCCTATGAAACCACTGAATACATCAATATACAGGATTCAGCCAAGAGATTAGGTGAACTTCAATTTGTGACTTTTTTTCTAATTACAATGGATATCACTTTCAGACATTCAGAACTTCTTAGAGGTATTTCAAATTCTCTTCATGAAGTACTTCTGTAAAAGGAAGTCATCCTTATGTCTGTACGTACATTCAAAGGTAATCTTAGTATGCATTTTATGAGCTTTTCCTTTCCTTTTATTTCGGGTTCAGAATAAAAGGTTTCATTTTCATTTCATTTCAGCACAGGTCCTACCTCAGGTAATTCATTAAACAAACTAATCCATGATGATTTTTTTTTAATTTTTAAGAGGATTATTGTCCTGGCAATTATGTTATTTGACTTCCCTCGGTCATATATTAAAAATGTGACAACTACACCTTTATTTTTGGTTCCAGACCTATCTTCCTCATTATTTGTGTGCTATAACCTAATATTTAAATCAACTTTGATATTGAATTAAAATTTGAAAAGACCTCTCTAAACTATGATACAGCATTAATGATCAATTAGTAATCTCATGTCAAAGACCCCCTGAGGACCATTCCATCATGAAAGTTGCTTATGAAATAACCCATTGAATATAAAAATATTTAACTATCAATTGTTTCTATTTAATGTCCAAGACCACTTTGTGCAAATTGACCCCCATTTGATAGATTATTACATTGATAGTATTGAAGAGTAATTCTGAAATTCCAACTGCTTCCTGGTTGATAAGATGTGGTTGAAAGAGAGCTTCAGGAGCACCAAACCTTTCACCTCCGACCTTTATCTGACGTCCATCAGGAAGCTGAAAGGTAAAGCAATACAACTTTAGTCTAGGAAGTTATCCATAATAAAACTAGTAACTACATTAAACCAGAGTGGTGACCCTTTCTTCTCATCTGCTGATTAGCATTAGCTACAAGTTGAATCTCATCTTTGAAAATTAATATTTTTAATTGTTAAAGGGGAAGTTTACCCTTATGATTGGTTTAATAAAAGCAGAAAAAATTAGTTGAAATATTGAAAGGTTTGATGAAATCCATATTAAGAGAATGATTTATGATTTGTGAAAGGTTGTTTATAATGCAGTGTAGAACTTTTCTTTGCTCACAAGCTGAAGTATGTAGGGGCAAAATTTGTAAGAGGTAAGGGATAGTTCAATTTGTGAATTTTTCTTTCTACAATGCATTTTTTGTTCAGACATTCAGAACTTCTTAGAGGTATTTCAGATTTTCATCATGAAGTATATCTGTTAAAGAAAAGTCATCCTTATGTCTGTATGTCAATCCACAGCTAATTTGACTGTGTATTTTGTAAACCAATTTTTTGGGAGGGGGAGAGCTGAATGAAGCAATGAAAGTGCAAAAAGATAATAAATTGACTAAATTCTTCTAAAGGTCACATATACTGGACATAGATAAGCACACATGGGACTACCCCTGATTATCAGCAAGGTAGTTTCAGTTGTTACATTTTTAGTGTGAGGGCAATGGAAGAGCAATCTTTTTGCAGTGGGCCATGTTTATGAACAATATCATGAACATAATTTGATTGCTCTCTGTACTACAACTTGCACTTATATATTGATGCATATTTAATCTTTACTTACTGTGTAATTCTCTACAAGTACTGTAGTCTCATTTGCAAGCTTTTGTTCTTGTTCCACGTTGTACCTAAACAATAATAACAATCATATTTTAAAATTCAGATTATATCAAAATGATTTTTTTTAAAAACAAAATCACCTCTTCTCATACCCAACTCCATTTGTGCTCTTGAAAAAGCATTTATGCAATGAGCGTTCCTGGGTTTTTATCCATGTGGTTACCATGGCAACATAATTTGTGACATGTATGTAAAAATGTGTCTTGCACATCTTTAGCTCAAGATCTATGTGTGGTAAATTTCACGAGAATTGGTTAAAAAGTAATGATGTAGTTTGAACTGCAAGATTTTTACCCAATTTTCGCCATATAATATGTTTTTACTATGGCAACATGAATTCCGACACAAGCAAAAAATATGTCCTGCAATCTTTACCTCAAGACCAGAGTGAGAGCCAAAATTCACGAGAGTTTGTTCAAAACGAAAAAGGTAGTTTGAACAGCAATATTTTTACCTTATTTTTGCCAAATACACTGTTACAATGGCAACACAATTTTCAATAACAGTACATGCGACAAAGTAAAAGTAATTTGAAGAACAACATTTGCAACGGATTGACAAACTGATTCCTATGAACTCTTTTTCCTTAATATTTTTCTTAATCATTTTTTCCTTTCTTCTCCACAATTGTCTGCCCAATTCTCCTTCATTCTTTATCTTATTATTTCATATTGTGCAATATTGTAATTCAGTACTAAGCTGAAAATCTTTTTTTATCGTGTAAACTGATTGTAATTCAGCCTATGGGCTACAATGATCATCTAATATTACTTTACCCTTCAAACTTTGTTGGCGAGGTATAATAAAGAGCTTTGAGAAAATGATAGCACGCACGAACCAAACTTTACAGATGTAGCAAAGTTTGTATGCTTCTCTGGTGTAAACTATCAAGGACTCACCCAACATAGCATAATTTCTCTTTCATATTCCTGACAGTCTCAAAGTCTGCAGAATGGTTGAAAGCATAGCCTCGCAGTAGAAGCAACTGAAAAAAAATATATAAACTGAATCAAAAACAAGGATAAAATAGAAGTAGAGAAAGGAAACATTTCAAATACAAAATGTAGAACAGACATTCAGCACTTCTTAGAGGTGTTGCAAGAATATTTCATCCATACATAAACTCAAATGGCAAGAAAGTCATCCTTATGTCTGTTAGAGGTGATGGTGGCTTTGTCTAAACTAGTAAAGACTCTTCAGGGTTTGAGCAAGGAGTTTTACTAATCTGTGCATGCTCCAGGCAGCATATATTCAGCTTATGCAGTGGTTTATCATGTGTAGTGAATTGTATAGAGGCAAGGGGCTCCACTGCAGTGAGGTTATAAACGGCTATTCAAATATTTTGAAAAAGTGAACCAGAAGCTATTTTAATTGGAGTAGATACTTACTTTGATAAGATACCTGGTGATATCTCTGCCAGCGATGTCTAATCTTCTAGTTAGATGAGGAAGTGAAAATCCTTCATAAACAGGACAGATATGTGTTACACCATCTCCTGAATCAACTACTACACCAGTTAATAATCCTATACATAGGGGAAACAAGGATGATGATCTTACTGACAGTTTTTTATTCAGGAAGAATCACAAATGGCTTTTACAATATAAAAACACATACATAAAATTCTGGCCCTGTAAACATCTACAAATAGATGTAAAGCTACAATCATTCTTTGCCATTACATGCAGATTTCTATTGCATCTTGCAATTGATGCAAGTCAGAAGCTAAAAATTTCTCAAAGAGAGTATGAGCTAGAGCCTGGTTTACTGTATAACTATTTTAACTTCAAAAGTCATTGTCTTTCAAATACAAACATGTTTTTTTTAGTTTTAAATATTTTTAATTTTAATATTGGCTGTATCATTCATAATGAAAAATAAGTTTGAGGGATGACAATAGGAGTAACAACTAATACTTGCATTCTTAGCAAAGGTTTGTGCGCATCACAAGCAGCACTTCATTTACACCATGTGTATTGATCTCTCTTTTATTTATTTAGAAAATTTGCCACTCAAAACCAAATAAACGGAATGGGAATGAGAACTACAAATTATTTCATTCACCAGAAAACAAAAAAGTACAACATACCATGATACACATTGCAAACAAGAGTTTTCACATTTTTGGCTTACAATCTACAGACCAGAGTTCAGTATAATAGGCTGAAGTATTCATTTTCTACAAACCTTGTGCATAGAGTGTAAGAACAGCTTGAATAGCTATGTAGATCCCAGCAAATCCATATTTCTCAAACATTACCTAGGGAGATATGAAAAAAACCATACATGTTGATGTAGAGGTGTTAGGGCACAGCGGATAAATATTAGGAATTTGAACCACAAGATCCGGGGTTTAGAATCCCACTACAGCACCCCTTTGGCAAGGAGTTATCTAAATTTACCACTTTCCATTTTGGTGCAGTAAATAGGAATCCTTCAGAAAGATATTCTTGAACGATTGAGCGCAAGATCAGAGAAGCTGTGCTAAAGCCAATGTAACAGTATGCAGCACTTAGAAACTATGTATCAGGCACTATTATAAATAATGCATATCATCAACCTAATTATAATTAATAATTATATTATTTTATTTTATTTTGTTGTGTGTATATATTCAGGCTTATTTTTTTAGGCTGACTTTAAAGTAGTATGTCGCATAATAATGTATAAATGTATATATGTAAATAGAGAGTAGGTGGAAAAAAAGAGAATTAAAACAAGACAACAAAACATTTATATCTGGAGATTCTATTGGGAATTCCATATAGATACCATTTTCTTCCTTCTGTTTCTCTCGGATTTTTAATAAACCAAAGGTACGGCAGTACAGCGCTTATAAACGCTTTCGAAAGACACCTAATTAAGACCAATAAACTAACACCCACATCCATGAAAGGAAAACACAAGCACGAGTACTAACTGTTAAATCTAACAAACAATGTTTAAACAAAATACTCATAAGATTTGAATACTACACGCCTTTCCTCGGTGAATCTATATCTCACAAACATGTGCAATATAACAAAATCGAATGTCGAGAGCTGTACAGGGGAGGGTGAAATCCCTCTCATTTAGCCTGGCGGAAATCATCGGATATCGATGGATAGCGCCACCTCTACACTAAACTCAACCAACCAACCAACCGGAGTGCCTCTGGCAGTCTCGTCTGCATTAAAAGCAATTCAATATAGCTGCAGTGCTGACTTTGAAAACTACTATAAAATAAGTATTCACACACAAAAATTATATGATATAATGCTATGTTCATTAACCCTAAATGACATTTGACCTTGATCATGTGACCTAAGACTTGTTGTGAGTGATACATGTACTTCATTACCACTACATCCAGATTTCATAAACTATATCCATAGACTCTCAAAGTTATGATGGTAATTCAACAATGACCTTTGACCTTGGTCATGTAACCTGAAACTCAGAAAAGATGTTCAGTAATACTTGATTAACCTTATGTCCAAGTTTCATGAACTAGGTCCATATACGGTACATGCACTTTCAAAGTTTGATGTCATTTCAAAAACTTCACCTTTGGTTAGATTTGATGTTGACGCAATCGTTACCATCAAAACGCTGCGCCTAAAGTCTCACTCTGCTATGCAGGCAAGACAAAAATCTCTTTAAACTATTAAAACATCCATTTGTCATGGATCAGTTAATTCATTCAATATTTAATACAATCTGAATGATCTTATCCATTAACAACAACAATACTGATAATAACAACCACAACTGCACAAAAACTTCAGGAGTTACAGAAAATGTGATATATCTTTGTCACGACTAAAAATGCATTCTCCATGTTATTACTTCCTTATTCATATTGAAGCTATCATAGGAATGCAGCTAAGCTTACTACCAATAATGAAAGAAAAATAATGCTCCATACTGCTATACAACTCATTTTATCTGACTTCCTTGTTGCACAGATCCTTCCTTTATATCACACTTCTCTATTTGAGCTTTCCTGTATGCTACACTGCATACTTTTTTGTACAAAGATATTAAACATCATGAAACATTATCTCAAAATCTCAGTTCTTTAATAATGTTGTAATTTAATCCAAAATTATTTTACGTAATTTTAATTCAATTCAATTCAATTCAATTTATTCAAATTCCATTCAATAAAAAACACAAGATACAATATCAAAAAAATACATAATTGATAAGAAAGCAATTAAAAATACATGAATACAAAATGAAATTTGGGAGACTGCAAAAGACCGAAAGGTCTTGACGAGGCAGACCCCGAGTGCCATCATGGCAATACAAATACTGACATATTAAAAATGAGGACATGAAGGGAAAAAAAGTACAGATGTCCTACCCCCCCCCATCGGGAACTGGAAACCAGTGTAACAATTATAAATTATCTAAATACACTTTAAGAAAAAATTGCTATCTCTACTGCATCTTTATGCAAAAAAAAATCTAATTAAACCAGTGTCGAGTCATAACGGTCATTTTTGCAAACCTGGTCCAATTGTACTGCCCCAATACAGACCCTATGTACCCATGAAAAAAAAATACTTAACTGGTTTAGATCAAATATATCAAAATAATATTCTATTGACATACATGTAGACATTTCACATATTAAATCTTATACCTTACATAAATGATATCCAACCATGAAAAAATGATTTCAGCACAGGATTTCTCATTCTTCTCTCCTGTTATAGGTGCAGGTATCAAAACATGTTTAATAATTCACTAAAACTTTAAACCAAGTTAGCCAGTAAGTTTAAAAGTTGATGAAAATACTTACCTCAACCATCTTTTCTCTATTCTTGGCTGGATTCATGGGTGGTTCGGTGAGTAGAAGTTTGCTTTCTTTTGGATTAATGGCCAAACTTTGTTCACCAAAGGTATAGTCCCATACATGCTTCATATCGTCCCAATTTCTAACAATACCATTTTCCATGGGATAGTTGACTTCAAGCATAGACCGAAGCTGACTCGCTTCATCACCAACCATTAGATCCTATAAAACAATCAAGAATTATTTACAAATTAAATACCAAATCCAATCGGTAGTTGAAGTTTTAAATCTCTTACATGATCATCCTGGTTGATTCATGTGTCCTTGACCAAATACTTGTACGAAATGACTTTTCTGGGTGAACAAGTCATCCACTGGGCCTTAAGGAGCGTGACTTGGATTTCTCATGTTAACCATTGTTTCCGGCCTGTGAGGCGGAGGCCAAATCGATGAAACACGTACCATAGAAGGGAATGCATGATGTACAAGTAATTAAGCATTTAAACATGGATTGGTGCATTGGCATGCTCATGAATTATTCAGAGCAAGCAGTGAAATCCAGGTTCAAAAGGCTTATTGACTTCAGTGACTAAAAAAACTTGTGACTTTCAATCTCACGTTTACCCGGATTTTGCCAGCTCTCTTCAACCCCTTGTCTTGTTTCAACCACTACTTGGCAAAGAATATTACCAAGTCATGGGTCAAAAGGTTATGCCTGATAGAACACCCATCGATGTCTTTGTTTCTTATGTTGAACACACTAGAATGTTTGTCACACCAGTCAATTAATGCATGGTTTCTTGAAAAAAAAGTGAAAGAGAATTTCTAATGCATAACCACTGAATTACAAAATGGTCTTGATTTACCCATATAGCATGATTCTATCTAAAAGCTAACACAAAAGTTCTTTCCTAAAATCAAAACAAAAGTGACCCCAAAACAAAAGTGACCCCAAAACCTAAGTTTAAAATGAATGATTCTATATTTCATCCTTGTCTTATCCATTAACATAAGGGTTGATTTACAATCAGGGTATACTTTCCAAAGCGGTTTCCTGCTCATTATAAAATGAAATAGGTTTAGTTATCTCAAATCTACAATGGCACTATCAAAGTAAAATGTAAAAGGAAAGAAAATTCATGAAATACATGATTTATTTCACAAAAAAATGCAGATTAGGGAACCAAAATTGCTGTCTCATTTTGTTCCCCCTTATTTTGAGCCCACACATCTCTTCTATTAGTAATCAAGGTTAGGCATTGTTTTACCAATCAAGATTGATTATTAAAATTCTCAGAAGTTATTTCCTATTTGATTTTTGTGAGTGACTTAACCGAAAATGGGGTGCTAATTCTGTCCTCTCTGTAGTTAGCATATTTACGCATCTAGACATTACTTGATTAATGTTTGTTTTGGTACATAAGAATACCAGTATGTGTACATGGGTATTTTCATGGTAACTGACGTTACACGGCACAAGTTTACACACTTTTCATTGTGTATATGTCTGTATGATTATCTCTAAACAACAAATGATGGGAGTTTGCTTCGTCATGTGACCTGAAACTTGCTCATGATGTTCAGGGATACTTAATTACTCTTATGTCTACATTAAGTTTCATGAACTAGATCCATAAAATTTCAAAGTTATGATTACAATTCCACAAATACCCCCAACACAGTCAAAGTTTGTTGACCCTTAGTGACCTTTGACCTTGGTTATGTGACCTGAGTTATGTGACCTGAGTTATGTGACCTGAAACTCAAGCAGGATCTTCAGTAATACTTGATTACCCTTATGTCCAAGTTTCATGAACTAGGTCCATGTACTTTCAAAGTTATGACATTTCAAAAACTTAAAGGGATGGTCCAGGCTAGAAATTACAGTAAAATTCAGAGCAAAATGCTGATAATTTCATTAAAATTGGATGACAAATAACAAAGTTATGAATTTTAAAGTGATCAATATTTTGTGAAAACAGTTATACATTGTATGCACATCGTCATGAATTTTCATTCAGTGGGCTGATGTCACATTCCCACTTTCTTTTTTTTCTTATGTTATTACATGAAATCACAATTGTTTCATTTTTTTTCATAAAAGTGTAAATAATGTGTCTCCATTGCGATGAAATAAGTTGCGGAAATAAATAACTAATGCACTTAATCAGTTGTCAATCCAATTGTTTTAGTTCTAGGTAGAAACATTTTGAATGAACCTAATTTCATGTAACAAAATACAAAAGAACAAGTGGGGATATGACATCATCAACCCACCTAATGAATATTTATGAAGACATGCCTAGAACTGTTTCACCGAAATAATGCAAATTTTTAAAATTCAATAACTTTGTTATTTGTTATCCGAATTTGATCAAATTTTCAGCATTTTGCTCTGCGAATTTTACTCTATTTATTGAGATATATATATCTCCCGCCTGGACCATCCCTTGGTCAAGATTTCAATAATGATTCCCCCAACATTGTCTAAGTTAATTGACCCCCAAATAACCTTTGATCTTGGTCATATGACCTGAAACTTAGGCAAGATGTTCAGTAATACTTGATTACCCTTAATGTCCAAGTTTCATTAACTAGGTCCATATACTTTCTAAGTTATGATGACATTTCAAAAACTTAACCTTGGTTAAGATTTTAATTTTGACGCCGCCTCTGCCGGAAAAGCGGCGCCTATACTGCCCGCCCATGACAGAAGGAAGTATGGGACATTACAGTGATTTCATTTTATGAAGCAAAACGTGTTTTTTTAACAGCCCCAAGAAGTGTTTGAATGTGATCCAAAGCTGTTGTATCAGTTTTGTAGGCAGTTTTGTATACTATTTGACCACTTATTATTTTTTTGGTTGCCCGACATATTTTACGATATATGTCCCATACTTCCTTTTGTCGTGGGTTTCCTGAAGTTACTCCTAATCTTTACCCACGACAAAAGGAAGCAAATATTAAAAATGTGTCTTTTTCACATTCTTTATTCGTAGAAAATGCTCGATCACCAATGCATCATGACCTTTTGTTAGACTATAAACAAAACACAACAAAATAGAACATATTTCAATAATTCTCCATGGTAACTGTTGCCAAAAATACCCCGATTGTAAAGATGTAATTACATTTTATTTTAGTCCATGTTCAAGTATAGGCCTACATGTATCTATCGTGTATTTGGTATACTACATTTTCTCACTATTTTCAAACAAAGAACTAAAGAAGAGTTTACTTTTTAATTAATAGTTCAGATATTTTTTAATTGCCATGGCAACAAGAGACCAAAATGTTGACATTACAATGTGTGATGAAGTCCACTGGTACGCTGTACTGTATAATACACATACATGTACCACATATAAGTTGCATTTACTCAATGTTAGAACTAGAAATATAAATTCTTAATAATTCTCTCTGTAGAAATGTTTTGAAAATATATGATGTAATTAGTAAATGATGAATAAATAAGTGAACAAAAATAAGAAATAAAAAAGTTTTATGCCATTGTAAACCCTTTAACTAGCAAAAAGAAAACAGAAGTAGGAAAAATTTAAGCCACATTGCCTCTGCACTCATCATTATGACAATTTTACGCATATTCAAATTGGGAAAAAAATACTTGTATTCTGCTTGATTAGGTTCACTTCCACTGAAACATGAAATAAAAACAGGACATGGATATTTCATGTGTGTACTGGATGATCAGTGTCAGCTCATTATCAAAGTCTTGCATAAATTTCTATCTTGGTAACCAAACAACTCTCTTAACATTTCTGAAAAGAAAACAGTGCATTTCTGCAGATTTGTTACTTATTCATGATCAATTAAATCCTGAGAGGAATCATCAACAGGAAGTCCTTTCCAGAATGAATGCCGATTTAATGGCATGAACCGACATAGCTTGGTGAGGATATCATTTTTCTTGATCTGAGGGATCCCACGGTGATTGTCCAGATGATCAAATGGAACCTTAGACCAGGGATTCTCAAATGGTGGCGCGCGCGCCACTTGTGGCGCACCGAGCCTTGCGGAGTGGCGCTTGGGAGTTGGTATAAAAAAAAGTAAAAATAAGGAAAAATTGGGGAAATAAAAATGTATCTACCAGTAACCTGGAAATAAGGATTTGGTGATCATTTTAATACAAAGAGAAAACAAAAACTCTTTACTTGACACTTAATTGCTAATTGATTTCCTCAAATTTTGTCCAATTTAGCACTCCCCTATTAGCATAACCCCTATTATGGAGGATCGATGGTGTTCTCCTTTTTATTTATTCTTACAAAGTTTATGTGCCACAGAAGTGATATGAAAACCCCGTTTGTAGGATTTCTATTTCAACGGCGATAAATTTTGCATTTCCAGAGTATAAGTTTTGGTTAAGAGTTAAACATCAAATAATGTGATATTTAAAGAACATCCTGATCATAATAGATTATGAATTTGGGACATAACAAGCAGAAACCTTGTTTCCGGAGCCGATTGAAATCCGAAGTTGTAAAAGTGAAATATATGCATGCTGATGTATTGCTTGCCGTGATTGTCTGCATGCACTCTTGCTAAAGACGAACTGAATGAATAATACTGCACGTGAGTTGTAGAGAAACAGTTTGGGGCGCTAGGGCAGTGTAACGCCTAATTTTCAGCCCTTGCAAAATCGGGGAACGTAACTTTAGCCACTGGGGTACAGATGGGGGCCCCCATGTGTTTCACGGCCAAGAAAAAAAAGGAGAAAGGGAAAGAAAAAGAAAGGGAACGAGTGGAATTATCTTAATATTATGTCAAAATATATATTTTTGTATTGAAAAGTTCAATATTTTTACTTCAGCTGCCATATCTAGCCCTCTTGATTTTTTTTACCCATTACGCCACTTGCTTCAGCCAAGAGATCTGGAGCAGAACAGGAACTAGTGGTATCAGTGAACAAGTCACTGGTCATTCTTTTTAATATTAATATTGTATAGTTTTTTGGCATTTGTATTTTTTCTGTTGATATTAATTGCAGCACCTCTGTATGGGCAATTGAAAAGGCCTCATATTCCAAAACTTCTGGTTTTTCCAAAACCTCTGCCCCCTCGACCCCCATCAGGGGCCTCTGGAACCCCTCCGCTGATATTGCGTAATGGATAGTGGAGCATTACCGATTCTCAACAAGAAATGTGGCGCTTCCAAAAAAGTAATTGAGAATGACTGCCTTAGACTTTCCATGCATTATTTTCTCTGCTGTCTTCTTCTTCATGAATTCACCATGCTGGTATTCTGCATCATTCATGGATAGTTTCCAGTGCAGCTCTGAAGAACCCTTCAGGAATCTGACTTCCTGGACCTCAGCAAGAAGTGGCTTATTTGTATATTTCCCCTGGCTGACTCCATTCTCATATCTAATGAAGTCATTGACTTCCATGGGAACTGCGGTACCTGTTGTGTTGATTACAGCAATGAAATCATCTTCATCGAAGATCTGGCTTCTCTCTCTCATGCATTTTTCCACCTGGGCATGGAAAGAATCTGCAGACATGAAAGTATGTCCCTTCTCCAAGTATTTCAGGATGATTTCTTGAGGACCACCTTCTCTATTGACTTCTGTTGTCATGGCTGTGTACAATGTCCAGTTTTTGTTTTGGCCACCGCAGTTGTCCATGTAAAATGTGAACTTTGTTCTGTCACGGAAGTTTGCATTTCTGATGTACTTGACAAACGTACTAGCAACATCATCAGCATTGCGGCCTGACATTGCTTCGGTCCAAATTACTCCAATAATTGGGTCTTTTGAATTCTTCTTTCCACCTAGTGGAGCAAAAGTCATATGAAATTGCACAAGCCTACGTGTGAAGACACATGACTTTACTCCAGGCATACGAGGAAGCATAATGATCTTCTGCATATCCACACTGCAGACTGCTTCACTTGGGTCTTTCTCTCTGTTTTTATCATTTTCATACCAAGATCTGGCAATGCTTGCACGTTCTTTATGATTTGCCCATTCTGCACATAATGTGCACGTTTCGTTATCCCCATTGTGGTCATCGTTTTCGACATGACGTTCATGCTCCATACATGGCTCGCACTCCTCTTCCCCAAGTTTGGCAAAGCTTATGTTCATTTCCCTTATCATTTTTCTATAACTTTCGATCCCACAGACCTTAGGGTGTTTGAGCGTGAAATCTTTGAACATGTCACAACTCTTAAGCTCTGAGGGCAAGTATTTTCTGAGAGGGGCATGTTCTCTGCGATAATGACTTACCGCTGGATGAAAGGATGTGATATGGGATCTTATCAACTCCTTAGCCTCGTCTGTTAATTTATGAGACGGATTGTGATGACCTCGTCTGTCATTTGGTGTTGTTATGTCACCAGAGGAAGTTAACCCAAGAGTAACAGTTATGATCTTGTCATTCTTGTAGCCAAGTGTGTGCAAGAAAAAAATCTTGCAAACGAAGGCATCACTCCCATCTTCTCTTGGAAGCTGATAATAGCGAGATATCTTCCTTCTGTTGCTGCTATCTCCTCTCTTATTCTTCCTTGATGGTTCCTGAGTTTTAATTTTTGAAAAGATCCAAGCTCTTCTTGCCGAATACTCCTGGTCCCAGAACTGTTTGTGAATATTTTCTCGCCTTTCTTCAGTTATTTTGCTTAAACAGTTTTTGCTACAGTCACATGGTGGAAGAAGCAGGTATTTAGCACTATCACGTTCCATTCTTTCCTGAGGTGTCCTTGCTGGCTTACCCTTTTGGTTGTGTTGAGGTTGTCTTAGCAAGGACGGGTTCACAGTTGGAGTTTCATTCAAAGACAAAGATTGAGGCGATGTTGGGCAAGGTGTATTAATTCTCTTAGACAGAGCAGTTTGTAGTTTGAGATCTGATGTATTGGGGGATTTTAAAGTAGATACTGATGAAGAAGAAGTTGAAGGTGATTCTTCAATTGGTTGAGATATGTTTGGAGACCGTTTTTCAGCATTGTTGGCCATCAGAGGAAGAAGAGGACGTCTGGTAACAGGTTTAACTGATTTATTTTCTTCAGATTCTATCTCATTGTTGTCAATTTCCATTGGGATCTCATCATCTTCATTATGTGCCTCACTGTAAATAAATCAAAAGAGGAAAAAGCGATACTGCCAATTAATTTGAATTCCAACATGAATGTTTAAGAAAAAAAAAGTTAGTTAACAATTTGCTAATTGATGAATATTTGCACATAATATAAAGAAAATAAACAGCAAACTTAATATTGATCAACATGTTAATAAGATCCTGCCAAAGGGAGCCATTATATGAAATTACATGTAGGCTATCAATTTAAGAACTTACCAAAATATTTGAGGTCTTCCAAGTGAGTCTTCCATGGATAGATTTTCTTTACCAGTAAACAGCTTTCGTCTATGAAAACAATAAATGTTAATTAAAATTAACAATATTGTTGAAAACAATTAAGTACATGTAATCAATTTGAACCATGCCTTTAACTTGCCAGGAATTGTGTAAGTTTACTAAATTTAGTATTGCGTAGCTACAGTGCGCAGGATAAATTGCGCACTCCTACGCAACAATGTGGTAAGCAACACCATTATGACGTAATTGGTGTTGTACATCTATGTAATGAACAACAATTAATATTCATTTTAAAAAGTTTTCAAAATAATCAAATTCACCTTTTTTTTATTTGTTTATTTCAGAACAGTTTATATCTTTATTTTGTTGTTGTTGTATATTGATTTTTTTCCAGTAATTAACCGACATAATTTCATGTTCCATTACCTAAATGACTTCTGTTTATTTTTACATGGTGAAGATGGAGTCGAACGTCGTTTGTTGTTCGAAGATGTAGATAGTCTTGCAGGAGGTTGAGGTAGAGAAATTGATTCTGAATCATTCTCAACTCTGGCTTTTTGCACTTCTTGCGATCTTGCTGGAAGTTCTGAAGAGTGCAAAGTATCTTTTCCTTCTTGACATTCTTCTTTATCTGTCTCCTTTTCCTTTATGACCCCACTGCAAAACAAGACAAAGAAATCATGCGTGAATAATCGATGTGTGAATATCTACAAATGAACAAACAATGAATAGTTTGCAATATTCTTATCCTTATAAAAATTATCATTATTAAAGACCTTCATCGGATCGTCTAAAACTAATTTTGAAACTAGATCTACACTGAACTTAAATGGTTTGGTTTGAGGTTCAACTCTCTGTAATAATGAAGAATCACATCCAAGGTGCTAAAATATGTCAGAGTTTACATATTCCATTTTACAGGTATGAACAAGAAAATGTTAAATTTCAGCAAAATATTAAAATGGCACTGTAAAGTATATAATAAAATGAAATTACTTACGATTTTAGAAGTGATTTGAAGATATTCTGAAAGGACATCCCCTCTGCCATCTTCTTGGAATCCAGTGTGAATAAGACTTAAAATATTCAAATATTGCGTCAAACTATAATCAATATCTGTAATGTAGACCAGTCATGCATCGAACGAGCTTAAGTTTCAAGTGGTGCATGAAGTAGCATTGAACTCAAGCTCTGCTTCCTTCTGTCATGGGTTTTTCTTTGAAAACAAGACAGCTAAACTCTTGTTTACAAGATGCTAAAGATGATGGCATTGTTTCTGTGCATTCAGTCCCATTATTCTTGTTTGTTCTGGGGATAAGCACAGATTTTAAGCTGCCCTCCACTCACTGTTGTCCCATACTTCCTTTTGTGGTGGGTTTATTCCTCGAAACACAAGTTACTTCCTTTTTCATATCTTAATTACTCATTAATTATGGGATTAAGAGAGTTGTAACATAGTGCAGGTTGTGTAACATGACCATTGCAACAGTTTGGGATAAAAAAGTGAATTTTGAAAAAATTGTCCCATACTCCCTTTTGTCATGGGTGGGCAGTATAGTCTCACTCTGCTATGCAGGTGAGACAAAAATGGAACTGACAATCTGAATTTTTTTAATAACTTCAGTTTATAGCCATGTTTGAATTCACAGCAAAACAAACAGCCATGCACACAAAAACCAAACATACACCTGTTCATATCACAACAATTTGCAAGCTTCATTTAAAAATACCATTCAAGATTAATACCGGTAGGCAATTTACTTACAAATCAAATATTTCAGAAGTGAATATTAAAATGGAAATAGATAAGATGACATATTGGTAAAAGAAGATATAAGAAAAATGTAATATCATTTCATCATCTTACAATGAGAGAGAGAGAGAGAGAGGGGAGATTGCTGATATGGTCTGAGATATCAAAAGTTTCCTTGGGCCACAAATTTGGAATTGCACATCTAAACTGTGGAAAAAACAATGTTGTCGTAAATGCCTTTTCAATTCATTGACAAATACAGATTGGTTAAAATAATAACCCATGCACAAGTATATAAATTGAACAGATTTTGCAATCTAAATGATGGGAAAACTGGTTCAATCACAACTCATTGTATGTATGTAATGTATGTAAAACTGGGGTCAATGCTTACCCGATTAATGACAAAGCTGTTTTCTTTTGTATATAATCTTATACCATAAGATACATATAAAAAATCCTGTAAAATTATACACTTGTAATATGCTGAAGATTTTTCCACATTTTAATATTGTTACAGATCCATTAAAGCAAATGACGGTATAACTGTCGAAAAATATTTCCGCTTGAGTGAGCACCACTTATTTTTGAAAAGTTAGTGAAAAATGATTTGCGCAGAACTTTGAAATAGTTATGCGAATAAAAGTAGACCTTAATCATGAAGAACACACAGAATTTAGCTAGTAAAACTGATTTGAAGATATCTTCTACCTTGTTTGACTTGTTTCTTTGCCCAAAACACTTCGAAGAGTGCATTTCGCCCCACCCAACTCCCCCACACACCGAGGCCATCGCGACGATACTTGCTTTACACTGAGCTAAACTTTTGTTCAGATTCAGTTATGTCCTCAGATCCAGCTGACACAAATTAAGCTTGATTTTCATTTTGTTAATCATTGCTAAGCTTGGGAAAAGTATGGAGAAACAAGTATTTAATGAAAAATGAAATGTAAACCCACTTTCAATGATAAAAACTTAGTGAAAAAATGCTGGAGATGTCTGATATAAACTTTTGTTCAGATTCAGTTATGTCCTCAGATCCAGCTGACACAAATAGGGTAAAGGTTGTGCTTACTAAGTGTTGAAATTTCAATTTGGGTGGCAAGATTGTTACAAAATGCTTGAATGTATCCGTTTTATTTCAATTGACTAAAAGTGCAAGGGAAATGTATGAGAAATGTTTCGCAGGGTAAGTTTGATTTCGCCCTTTCCCATTGACACAGCATGAAAACGAGCATTTCTGCGCAAACAGATTTCTGCGAGCTTTACAAAAATGGACAGTGCTCGCTCAAGTGTAACATTCTGACAAAACTTTTACTTTCATTGGATAGATGAGACCCAAACCCAAGATTATATGTAAAAAATACCCACATGTTGTATATTTTTAATTCCCAGGGCTTTTTCAAAGTGTAAACTTTTTTTTGATACGCACTGTATATATATTTTTCTTCAAATTAGGGCTGAATTTCATTTTTCATTTATTTATTTCCATTTCTGGTAAAAAAACATTCAAATACAATCAAATATTTACAAAAAGGAAAACATATGAATATCAATACCAAGAATATGGGGGAGCCAGCAGAGGCCATTGGCCTTTCAAAGGCTGGGCTCCAAAGCCATATTGAAATATACATAATATAGAGAGAGAAAGGGGAATCAAAATGTTATCTGCCATTCAAGTGCCTGCTTAAAGCAGACATGTATAACTGTTTTGTTACTTTAACTATTTGACCCTGTGTGGCGAAAAGAAATTCATATCCATGAATTGTCAATGGAATTATATCTACATGTAAATAAGTTGGAAAATACCAAGAAAATGAAGAATATTCCATTTTACCTTGACTTTGGAAGATCAATTTCTGATGTTAAACTACTATTACTATATGTATACATGTTGTCTGCAGGATTAAATTCTGGAGAATTTGTCATTCTTACAGGCATACAAATGCATTGAATGCCAGCCAACTGAATATCCAATTAACATGTTATAGAATCATTGAGTTATATGTCCATGTATATGGATTTATGGACTTATAGAGAACTGTATAAATGGATTTATGCTTTGGGTCTCCTTTCTAAACTTGCAGTTTATGCAATCAGATCTATTTTGAATCTGATGTGGTATTTTAAAAATTAATTTCCAGAAATTACATGTAATCTTTCAGAGTCAAGGAAAAAAAGGAATAATCTTCACTTTCCTGGTCGATCAATACATGTACCAAATAAAAACTCAACAGGCAATTCATATGAAATTTGAATATTCAACAAGTTTTGGAAATTGTTATGATTTAAGTTTACAATTAATTATTTCCACACTTTAATTTTCACTTTCATCTTTTGACCAGTCAATGTACTTGCTAAAAATGCTAGGGAATTCTACATGAAAATGATAAAAATACATGGGTTTGGAATATCTAGTAATAATGTGAAAATTAAAATTCATTAAACTTGAGGACATTTTAAAAGCATGTACAATGAACATAAACACCATAACCTTGAGGAGAAAAGGCTAATGTACAGATATCAAGGCATATAAACAATGAAAAACATGCTCATATATCGACTCACAGACAGATTTTGTTTGTATTTCAAGAGGTTAAGCCAGAATGATTAAAAGGCATGCAATTAGAATAAACAAGGCATTGGCAATATTGTGTCTCGCTCACTTGTGAAAATAACTAGAAATATCACAATCTTCTTTGTCACGTAAGAGAATTGTATCCAAGGCTCATTTTGAAATATCTGGTATAGATATTTACATTAATACTAAATAAAATTTGAGAAGGGCTTTTCCATGAAATACTTCTCCCTTTCACCTTTCCATGCTCCACCTACAGTTGTTTGTCATAAAGTTTGTGACAGACGAATGATGGATAGCATTTAGATCCCTTAATCTTGCCTTCACCTCTGGTGGGCAAGACAAAAAGAACTTTACGAGAGATGACATCAAATTGGTAAAAACACTTCTCAATTTTTTTGTTTATATCACTGAGTTATTAATTATATTGTTTTCTTTTGAAGTCTGATTATACACACGTGAATTATTACAAACATACAATGAACCTACTTCATATTCAATGACTTTCAGCAGAATACATATTCTCATATATTTCATTGCCCTTACAAACATTGTTAATCAAGTGCATGATGTAGGTTACTCATCTTTGTAGATTGTCAAAAATCTTAACTTGCCTTTATGCCTCAAGCAGCACTTAGTATCCTCTGAAAAAGGTGCTATATATCCAATTATCATTATCAATATCATAATCACTCACTAGCATTATACAATGTAATAATAAAATGAAAATGGTCCATGAAACTAGAACAGTAAAAAGTGGCAATAAATAGGTTTAAGGATAGGGGAATGGGATTTAAAAAGGTAAAAAATTAATAAAAGCTAAAAACACCTAAATCCAAACATACATATACATAAAAAACTGTAACAACAGTGAAAAAATCAACACCACTCCAAGAAAAAAAATGAACAGGAAGAAAAACAACAAAAAAAATAAGGAGAGACAGACTATACCTTATTCAGCTGCAAGCAATAAAAGAAACAATAACAAAATAAGAAATGAGTGTGTTTGAATTGACCATGATATAATAATAATTATCTCTAAAATGCCATGAATTTTATCAAATAATTGAAAATGTTACTACAAGAAAGATAAGCATGAGGCTGGTAACATGAAGTGAATGACAGAAAAGCACAAAAGAATCACTTAAAATGCAGTCTTGATACATTGGAATTTTATGAGCAGTTAAAAAAAACACTAAAAATGCAAATTATGTCTTTGCCTATACATGTAAATGCTTGTTTCAGGACATTATATCCTGCCAAAAACTGAAAAAAAAGTTATGTAAATTTGCATTTATCTTCCTTTGTTCTAATCTTTTTTTAAAAATTTGATACCCATTACTAATTACCATTTCAATAAGTTACATGTAATGTTTAAAGACAGAGCTGTGCTTTAAGAATCTATTGGTAACATTTTGAATAACAGGAAGGGTCAATACTGTTTTGGCTTTGCTTTACCAGTAAAAGGTATGAGCCAATGAACCACTGAGAGAACACCTAATTTTCTTACTTACTGTCTCACTGTCAAAGGGGTATCATGTGCATGATAATAGTGAGAAAGAATAGTAGTTTCAATCACAATAGATCTCTTTTAGTATGAGTTTTTATTTGAAGGGTCTTAAATTACTTCATTACTAATTTAAATTTTTGGCATGTAGACTATTTAAGCAATGACCAACTGTGAAAGAATGTTAAAAATGAAACATTGGCCTTTGATAAATACTAAACATTAAAGTGAGTCAAATCTAAATATTTCCCTCTTCTTTTTTTTAACACTAAAAATGCCTAAAAATTGAAAATTCAGGATGGAGTTTGATTAAAAGAGTGCTTACTCACCTTGATTTCTATATCACCAACTTTAGCAGTTGATCTGATAATAGGCCTTCCAACTAGTGAAGGAAAGATGTGAGATGGAAAGTTGGTCCCTGCAAAACCGCACTTAACGAACTATACAAAGGATAAAGAGAAAGAAACCGAGAGTAAATGAATAATGTCATTTGCAAGGTGGTCATTACATGTAGGTCCCAGTTAATGTTGTAACCAATTTTTATTCCAATTCCCGATCTGATCCAATTTCCCCCTTTTCCTACATTTTTCTGATTTCCGATTTGATGCTTGAAAATAAAAATCGGATTGAAAATTAAAAACTAATATATTCAAGAATCTCAAGTTTGGAGGCGACGAAACAGCATCGAGCCAGAAAAACCATGAGCCAAGTTTCATACCTGTGCTTGCCAAGCATCGCGAACCATTCACACCACCCTGCAGCCAAGTCAAAACACATGCACACAAACAGTCGATGTGATGAATGAATTAACAGCCTGCATAGACACGCGAGTACAATGAACGTAAATCATATTACCATCACAACTGCAGAGTCAAGCAGAGTTTTTCAACAAAATAATGTCTCTTAAGATAACATAACGGCAAGCATGCCTTTATGATCTTCCCACCTCTCCATCAATCTCGCCCTGATATCCTGACCTTCATCATTCTCGATCTCTGACCTTTGTCGGCCGCCCAAAACATAAACAAAGCTTTAGGGGATCAGCTGACCGCATGCAACGAACGATTTTTTTTTTGAATTGCATAAAAAAGATAAAATTTCTCCCCCTCAGGCCTAACCCTGCTCGAAACCATGCTTGAGGAAGAGATGATTAAAGATCACAAATTTATTAAAAAGCAGGTTGTACTGTCACCATAGAAAGTGCTAAGATTGATGAAAGTTTCATTATTGTGAGATGAAATTATGTGAGATAAATGTGTTTCGGGGGTAAAAGTTCAAACTAATGAATGACATCATCTACATATACATGGACTAACATTTTAAATGAACATTAAAATTGTAACAATTCGATTGTGCTTATATCTTTCCCAATTGGTCAATTCCAGCCAAATGTTGCATTTTTCCATTTTCAAAAATTTCTTTTCTGAGCAATTTTGTTTATACTGTTTATAAGTATACAGTTTAAGGTTTACAAAAACACACCTTTATTTACTATACCCTTATTCATTCATAAAATACGCAATGTGCACTCTGTTGCACTTTGGTACTAAGATTTCATAGAAAGTGTACAACTTTCACCCATCCCTGGCACCTGGCAAGCAAAGGGTGCTGATGAAAAATTCCACTGTCCATGTGACCTCCAAGCAACAATTTACCATTAGCTGTGTTGTTTTACACGCTGCAGTGAAACTGTGAGGCACAAAATACATTTCAAGGTGCGTATGTTTGATGTCCCATAAGTCACAATTTTGAGCATTAAGTTTCCCTCATATGCTGCCATAGACTCCTGCAGACAAGTATTGGACTTTTTTATCTACCACAGTACATGCTTGCATCAACAAATCAAGCTGCATCTGTATTGGACTTGAAATAGCTATACTGGGGGGACATAGATTTAAGTCCCATAAGTCACATGTCCCATAAGTCACATATACAGTCCGTAAACCATGCCACCTTAAAGCTGTCCATGACAGCAAAGAGAGAGACAAGAATGCTTAAAAGCTGGAGAACAGTATGCTGACTGTCAGAAAAAACAGTCTGAATATCATAGGCATTGCATTGAACAAAAAAAAAGTTTGCATTGTGTGCCCAGTCCAGAAAGAAGGAGAAAACTGAATATGATCGCTAACATGCAAAGCTGAGTGCAGGTAAATTGGGTTTGTTTCACCCTAGTTTTTATTCATTTTTTAGGTCCAGATCACTCTCTTGGTTTTCTTGTCCCCTTGGAGTACATGCATCCACTGTTTTACATATGATGTGAACTTGGTATATACATGTAGTTCCATGGAAACTATTAAAACCTATGTCAATGTCCCATCAGTCACAAATTTTGTAGTTGAGCGACCCTCTGGATCCTGTCAAAATAAGAGCACCAGTCCTCAGATGCATTTAAGGCTACCATGAGCAGAGCTATTAAAGCCCCTGTAAATGCCAAAAAATTGTTCAGAAGCTTGCAATCAAGTTTTCTCAGAATCATTCCTACCGCCTGAGAATAGAAAGGAACATGCGCATTTAAGGAGGACCGAAGTGTGATGTCACAATGTCATGAACATCGAATCGGCCGGTTCTAAACCTAGTCGCAGCTGCATGATCGTCTTACACATTTGTGTTTGCAAAAATGGTGATGTGTGTTGTCCCTGGTTGTTACCATCATTCTGAGAGTCGTAAAAGGGCACTGGTTCATAAAGCTTTTCGTAACTTAAGAGCAACTTTAAGAACGACCGATGATCCTTGTGAAAAATGTCATCATAAATTGGCAATGTTTTAGCATATAAGAAAGGATCACTAGTCATTCTTAAAGTTGCTCCTAACTTACAAAAGCTTTATGAAACGGCCCCCTGGTTATTTTGTTTAGAACCAGGCCGCCATCACACCATGACAACTGACATCATCACTTTGGTACTCTATAAATGATGATGTCCTTTAAAACAGACATTCAGAATTTCTATGAAAGAGATGACATATCAGCCCAAGCAGCTGGCAAAAAAAAGAAGTTGTGATAGGGTGCATCCCCATGATATATTTTTTAACCAACATTTTTTTTAATGCCTGAAGTCTATAGTTTATAATGAATCTTGATGTTCCCTTTGTCAAATCGTGTCCCATGGGATTCCAAATTGGCAATTTTTGGTAGCCATCTTGGATTTTTCATGAAAATCAATTATTTTCATATTTTTTGCAGACAATAGTAAAATCTTCCATGTAAATGAATACACTTTTTACTATACAAGTACATACATGTATACATGTACAGTTTAGATAGTAGAAATCGATTGCAACCGTTTTCTAGACAGTCCAGTTAATAATTTTTTTTTTAAGAATTTATGCAAAAATTTTAATATTTTTTTGTCAAAAATTTGCCTGTGCACTGATATCCATCTGTTTTATCATAAACATCAACAACTAATGAAAAATATCAGCATTTGACACAAAAGAGAATATATTAACAAGAATATTGATATACTTCATGACAGCATTAATGTCTTAATTTTCTTACATGTATACACTGTAAAGGTCATTTTCTTAATACCATACTGTACGAGACAGATAGAGAAAAGCAACATTTATTTACCCCATCAGTAACAAATATGTCCTATCATTATGTCCCATCAGTCACAATGGAAAGTGTGTACATTCTTTCTAATTGTTCATTTTTCATCTGTTTGCTAAATATTTATGATTGTAATTGTTTATTGATTATTTTGTACTTATTTGATTACAGTTCTTAAAACTTGATGACAAGTTAGGAAGCTTTTTTTTGGTTAATGTTCCCTTTATATAAATGAAGTGCATGATAAGATGTTTCTGCCCTTTGTTGAATTTATTTCTGACACAATGGCATGAATTATTAAAGGCATCATCTTATTAGGGAATATTTATTCATGCTGAAATTAAGTTTGACTCAAAAAGTCATCGAGAGGAAATGTAAATTCCATGAAATTAGATAGGGTCCCATCAGTCACGTTCACTTGTCCCATAAGTCACACACGATTGCACACAACTACTGAAACAAATGAAATGAATCAAGTCCAATTCAAGTACTGTTAGTGAGCACTATCACTGGTTAATCTCCAAGTCCAAATTTAAAAACATTGTCATAAAACTGAGATAGATATGGCACTTTGAACAAAAGAGCTCAATTTGTGTGGTCCATCAACGTCCCATAAGTCACAATGACATTTCTGATGATATAGCACCCTATGCAAACAAGCTGAAAGCATACATTTTTGTATATAGTAAGTTTCAATATTCTTCTTACAGTTTGATAAAGTAAATCCATGTTTGTGCAGCTACTATTTCAGATATGCACCTCAGTTATGTGGAAAAAAGTATCAAATGTCCCATAAGTCACAATGGAATTGACCAATTATTATTGATATAATTATCTGTAAATTTGTATCTTTAATCATCAAAATGTTATGAAACAACAATTTATATATTTACTCATCTGAAGTATTTCTGTCATGCAATTGTTTTGTATATTCATATTATGTGCGATATTTTGCTATGTTCAGTATTTAAAAAAAAATTGAAATTGAGGTAGGGGAATAAAGAGAGAAGGGGGGGGGGGTGAGGTTGTGAGAGTGGAAGTACTGGTTTGACAAGACACCAGCTTACCCAGAATGATCAAGAACGGCGATCTCTTATCACTCATACCCGATGTCAAGTTAACTTCTGAGAGAATGTTCTCTTGCTCGAAACAGTTTAACAAAGAAAAGGTGTGCAATGAAACCTGACAACCTCCACAAGTTGACCGTTATTAAGGTAAACTGGCATTTCTTCAATAATAGGTTATATTTTGTTCTTCTTCTGAACTTCTTCTTTTTTTTCTTCTTCTTTGATGATTTTATTCATATATATATATATACATCATTCTTCCCCTTCTTTGTCTAGCTTCTTCCCCGTTTTCATGTCCTTCTTATTTTTGCGTTATTTAAAGTCAGTCTTTTTAGGTACTTTTATTGCCATTTTATTTCCCTGTCCACTCTATCTGTCTTGCCTTGATTTACTCACATTTTCTATTATACAATATGGCAATCGACATATCGACTCATGAATCATTTTAATTGCTTTTTTTATAAAGACAATGCTAATTATTACCTTCCCGATTTTCAGGGGGAGAGACAGAATTCTTAATGTTATAAGTATGCACAAAATATTGAAGCGACCTAATCTTCCAAGAGTCTTGCCCTTTCATGTTTTAAAAATCCGTTTTCAGACCTTCGGGCATGCGATATTTTTAAATCGGCAGCGAATTATTTATGTGTGAGGAACTTGATGTTGGCTCTAAATCACCAACTTTCAGGCCAAAAAATTATTATTCAACAAGTAATAAAATTTAATACCCGATTCTAAATAATAATTATAATTATTTATAATAAAGTTTCAATTTTCATTATTTTGTTAAATAATAATTTTCATCCATAAATTGTTCTTCAAAACAGCATTTTGTACCATTGCTAATCGAAGATACGTCATAACGAAGCGGTTCAAGTCTATCGTATTTCCTTCTTTTACAAATGCCTGGATCGAGGGATCTACACGAGATTGGTCTGGTAAGAAACCTCAAATTTTTATCTTTTTACTAACACACTTTTTACACCTTCATACGCAGTAGGCAATGGTGGCACTGATATATCACAACCTTGATTCAGCTCCTTGGTAATTTTTTAACTGTGTCTAAATTCTTTAAATTTTTCTCCGTTTTTGGGCAATTAATGGCAAGAGGGAATATTAATTTGCATTTTGGTCGCATTAATTTTCAAAATTTTTATTTATTAAAGACAAAAATTAAAGAGCCCCGACGAGGGGATTTTGCATTGCAAGTCCCCTAATGGTGGCTGCACGATAACCATGATAACGAGCCGTCTGTGTACGAGGAGAAATAAAAAAAAAAGTTAAAAAACTCCTCGAAACAGACGGCTGCCAGCTGTCTAGGCCTACATTAGCTTTGTTCGTTCGTCAATAAATACAGTCTACCAAAATCAATACATATTACATTTACAATGAATATGAAAAGATTGGAGTGACATTTCATTTGGACACTTCACGGAGTTTGCATAATATTGTACGGTAGGCATCGATTTGCATGTAGATGTAGTTTCTCGGTGCCTAGTCAGTCTTTCCCTTGTCGTGTCTTTGGTATGGATATAAAATTATTTCCCATACATGTATGCGCCTTTAGTAACCGAAGTCAAGGCCCTTTCAAGTTTCTGCAACAGGCACAGCCCCACGTCTCCCACGCCGGCGCGGCCGGGTGCCGGCGACAGACGAGCTGTATGTCCCGTGCTTTGTAAACAACGAAGCCTACTTCCTGTTTACACTCAAAAAAATAGTTTAATAAATCTTATAATAAAATAAAATAATTACTTCAAAAACATAAATAATACATAACAACTTACACCTGTGCCATTATCACATACTACTACTTTCCTCCCTTGACTATCCATGTTCGATTTTGATGGATTCTATATAGTATTTTGAGAGTGGCTGGACAAATCAGGAAGACAGACCACCGCCTATCATCATTTCCTGGTTACTCTATTAAGTAAAGTCTTTTTTCCCCCGAAATTGCATCCTTTTTTAATTTTGAAAACCCTTGAAAATTCGATAAAATAAAAAAATCAAATAGTTTAGATTTATTTAATTGACGATGTGGTCGATATACAAAAATATGTTTTATTATTAGAAGATAGAATAAAATATCCGTTTATATTTTCAAGATGGCTGCGCCCTGGGCAGTGATATTTTTATTTTTTTCCCTCACTGTTATCAAGCCTTCCTGTATAAAGAGCGACGAAGTAAAGATTTCAACGAAGAATGGGCCTATGAAAATGTTCACTGACGTGGAAATAGCAAAATATGATGGGTCAAATGTAAGTTTTGCTTATAAATGCATTTGTGCTCGCACTCGAGCTCGCGCTACTAAAAACAGTTACCGGTACACTGACTTACCGGTATACCGTACACTTGAGACCTTTCGTTTTCTGTGACGTGCCATGTGGACGTACGAGATTAAGGAATTTTGGGAGCACTGCGCATGCGCGAAGTAATCTGTGACGAGCCTTCTCGTCCACTGACCAAATCTGTGACTCGTATTTGAGGGTTTTGACGTTCGGTGTCATAGTGCTCGAACGAGCGCTAGTTCGTACATGATGACGTCATCCCAGCTTGGCAAAAATGAATGAAGCCGCATCAACACTCGAGTTTCGTTGATTCAGCAGGGCTGGTAAACTGCAAATTACTGCTTGTTACCAGCTTTTCCATTACATTTAGTGTGTCCTGTTTTCAGACACTACATATATCCGATAGGTAATTGATGTTTTATTTCCAAACAACCGTGTTTTTCGGCTTTTTGCGCAAGAGTGGTTGCACCCATAGTCGCCCCACCGGTTCGTAGCGTGATGCTACGCCTGATTCTCCGGCCAAGCATCGGCCCACGGCCCGCTCGCTATCACGCTGGTATATGCTGTGGCGTGGTACGGGTACGTCTGTCAACTTAAATCGAAACTGTTTTCATCAATGTACGAACGTGATACTGAACGAGCGGTGTCACCACTTCCGGTTAACTAGGAATACGTTGCAGTCGCAGACAATCGAAATCTCTCTATTATCTACAGTGCACCTACCGTAGTCCGTACCTCGCGAGCGTAACCCAGGCCAGGGTCAGGGAGCTCCCGCCCGCGAAGAGGGCGGGAGCCCCGGGGCCGGTTGCACGAAAGGGTCTTTCCAAGGACCATCTTTCGTGTCGCCCATCTTTTATGATGCGCTGTATGCGGCACTTGTTCACTGCTACCACCCTGCCTGTGGGTGTCACGCGCGTAAAACATTCCCCATAGACTTGTGTGTTAAAATGGCACTTTTGAAAAATTCATAAAAAATAAATGTGAAATTAGAGGGTGGAATGTTTACTACCATTGGATAGGATATATATCTGGCATTCCATATCTGACCAGGAAAGGGTAGCGTAGCCAGCTCATTTTAAAAATAAATTGCCATTTATGAAGATAACTATGAATGGATCAAATTCATCGACTCAAACAGTAAAATAGCCCTAATTAGTCCGCCAGTCAAAAAAATAGTTCCAAGTCACTTTTTTATCTTCCCACTTTGGGCGAAGGGAGTTCAGTAGTTACCATTTCTAGAATCAGTGTTAGATTTTGAATCATATTCATACAGTTTTGTCAATCAGCAACATCAAATTGAAAAAAATTTGAATGGGTTGGGTCGAACGAATATCTTGAGCCCTCCTGATGTAATTAGGCTCATGGCACCTATATTATATGACCTATGAATTTTATTTTATTGAATAGCTACTTTGCTATTCTTTCATATCTGTACACTCACACTAGCACAAAGAAATGCATTGAAAATGCCTATTTTCTATGCAATGACCCATTTTAATGTATTACTCATACATGTTATATTCACTATATGGATGCATACATATCCTGCCTGCATACAGCCCAGCAGTGAATGTAATGACAATGGGTCCCTAGTAATTGTAATATAAAGGTGTTTGTAAATTTTGTGTAGATATCAGGATACCAGAACTGCCTCAATCAAAATTACCAGATATACATGAGATTGAATGAGGAAACAATAAAAGTATAAGAACATACTACTTTAGTACATTTGCATTTGACCTATTATATCAAAATTTTCCTAGGGCTATTGCCTCTCAGATGTAAGAAGGAAGAGATACATAAAAATAGATAGAAGAGAGAGAAAAAAAAGATAGAAAGAGAGAGAGAAAGAAAGATAATTACATAGATGGCATGGCTTATAAAGAGGGGGGGGGGTAGACTGAGATTGGAGCACACAGCCACCCCCCCATCCCTCCTTAGTTGTGCACTATTAGCCCTTAGATACCTTACCTTACTCTGTGCCTTTTTTCTAAATACCTTCTTGAAGGTACCACTCTAGTTCTCTTCAGTAAATTAGTTCTCAAAGCTCCTCTCTACCCCCTTCCTTTTACATGAGCAATTTGTAAAGGTCTCTCTAATATTAAGTATGTGATGTACACTAACACAAACCAATGATGAATCAGAACAAAAAGAGGCATAGACGCTCTATACATTGACCAGTCTACATATAGGCTTACATATACACAGACCTACTAACTTTAGCTGATATGGTCTTGCTAGCCATTAAATCAATTCTTTGCACCTCTTGATGACTAAACATATTGATATCAGTGAGAAATTGTTTGCTACTGAAGAGTTTGGCCAGGAATTCCACCCACTACTAGGGATTTCCCATATTACTTAGAGGTGTCACGCGCGTAAAACATTCCCCATAGACTTGTGTGTTAAAATGGCACTTTTGAAAAATTCATAAAAAATAAATGTGAAATTAGAGGGTGGAATGTTTACTACCATTGGATAGGATATATATCTGGCATTCCATATCTGACCAGGAAAGGGTAGCGTAGCCAGCTCATTTTAAAAATAAATTGCCATTTATGAAGATAACTATGAATGGATCAAATTCATCGACTCAAACAGTAAAATAGCCCTAATTAGTCCGCCAGTCAAAAAAATAGTTCCAAGTCACTTTTTTATCTTCCCACTTTGGGCGAAGGGAGTTCAGTAGTTACCATTTCTAGAATCAGTGTTAGATTTTGAATCATATTCATACAGTTTTGTCAATCAGCAACATCAAATTGAAAAAAATTCGAATGGGTTGGGTCGAACGAATATCTTGAGCCCTCCTGATGTAATTAGGCTCATGGCACCTGTGGTGAATCTACAGGTAGGACTATGGTATGCTAATGTTGTACAGAGCACACACTTCAAAAAATCATTGAAATATCACTTTTGTGACCAAAATTACTAATTTTCATACAGTTGCAATTCATTTTTCATTAGTAACTTGGGAATAATTTTTGTATTCACCAGAGCACTCAAAAACTTTAATTTTTGGCATATTTTTGTGTACGCCCTCTATTGGTGGAAAGTAATATGGCAAGAAAATTTTCATTTTTTTATCTCTATTTTTAATTAAGAAGAAAATGATTTAAAGAATCAAATTGAAATAAAAGCCAAGTAGTATGAATAATAGGTGTAATGAAAACTGTCAGTGTAAAAAAATCAAGCATTTGCCCCAAAGAAAAAGAGAAAATAAGCCAAACATTGCCACCCTTATTTTGCCACACATGGAGATATAACTGAGAACAAGGTTATATTATAACCTTGTTCATTGAATGAGTGGTATGCGGGATATTCCTGAAATGTATGATAAAGAAATAAAATTTGTTAGCTAGCATTTAGCCAGGGCCTAAACCAATTTGTATGCAATTTCATGATTATCACATCATTTCATATATATTAACAAAGATTTTTTCTTTAATGGATGAATAAAATATGTTTGCAGGTAATTTATTTAAAATGCGTTTCACATGGCGCATCATAATCATGATAATAAATGGGCGACACGAAAGACGGTTCTTGCAAAGACCCTTTCGTGCATCGGCCCCAGGGGCTTACCGTGTATTAGTATAACCATCGTTTCTGGGGATTTATTCAACATTTTCTGACATTTTACTGTAATCCCCATTCACCGACGGTAAAGTGTCCGTGTGAGCTCGCATTTGTTATAACACCCGCACTTTTGTCAATCCAGAGTCCAAACTTTGGTGTACTATTACACATCGAAGTTACACTCTAAGGATATATAAACTACAAACTAAAAATTTTGAATTATTCAAAATTGAAATACTTTAAACGATATAGATAATCATGAAAATGCATGAAAATTATACTTTACCCATGTTTAGTTGGGTAGAACACAGCAAAAAACGATCAAAATGGCAGCCAATATGAAATATTTACAAACGAACGGAGAGGGCGTCAACAATTTACGAATGTGATTTCGATATTGCATTCCACCAGCACACCTACAACGCAATATACGAGTAATACTAATACGATACGATACACTACACGAAGACAAACGACAGTAGAGGCGCACGGCCAATATGGGAGACTCTGGCCAATATGGGAGACTCCAATAAGGGATACAATCTCCCATATTGGAGACTTGCTTTGTAAAAGAACAAAAGAAACAACACCAACAAAAGCATGAGTTTTTCCACCCAAACTTTTGTCTCACTGAGGTCAGAAGCCCATTTGTTTTGTGTGTGGATGACAACAAAAATCCTTATAAAAACAAAAGTAGACGGTGAATTTTTAAAGTAGACGGTGAAAAGGGGTAATATTTCATGAGGAATCTGCTTATCACATTTTTATTTGCCGCCAAGGTAATCCTTTTTAAGCAAATGTAAACAAAGAAAATTGGTCTCCCAAACTGGAGACTGTCTCTGAAAGTGGATACCCAAATTCTTCATAATATAAAAGTCTCTGATATTGGAGATAATCTCTCTCATGGGAGACAGTCTCCAATATTGGCCTTGCGCCTCTACTGAACGATACTAGTTATAATCGCGATATATCGAGACATTAAGTTAATAACGATAATGACGTCATTCAAGATAGCAACTTGCAAGAAAATCCGTCAGGTCAGGTGAAAATGTCTTAGATGACAGATTTCTCAATCATCCAGTGGATTTTTTTCAATAACTCCGGTCCAAGGTATGCAATTACTGTCTTAAGTTATTTATATTTCCCTGATAATGGAAACCATGAAACTGTAAATTTCGCCCCAAAAAACAGTTTTAAATCGCGATCTATAAAACGCTAGTTCACTATACGTTGTCTGTAGCCACGGGCCCCTAAGCTCTTCAGTCTATGTATGGTGAGTGGAGCCAACGTTCAGCGGAACAACCAAAATACAGAGACTGAAGCTTTTAGTCTAACCATGTATATATGGCCATAGACTAGTCTAGGGTAATTTATGGTCAAAATATTTATCAAACTGAATTTGTGAAAACAGAAATTATGCACTCACCACAATAATATATGGATGTAGACAGGAATAACCGTCGTTTCTGGGGATTTATTCAACAATTTCTGACATTTTACTATCATATGTATTCAGTATTGGTGAATGAGCCAACGCAGTTCAGCGGAACAACCAAAATACAGAGACTGAAGCTTTTGGTCTAATATGGATGAAGGTCTAACGTGTTGCAGTATCCTGACATCGAGGCACAGACTGGAAAGTTCTCTCCTTGCTTTGCAAAAGAGTAAAAGAAACGACACAAAAAAAGCGGGATTTTTTTTCCATCCAAAATTTTGTCTCATCAAGGAAATAAAAAGTGAACCCTCAAGAATCGTGGGTGCCTTCATTCGGCTACGCTGCTCTTCTGAGACTTGTAGTGATCTCCTGTTACCTACCATGTGGCACTTCTCTAGCTGACCAAACAGACTATCTCAACTGTCTTGCTTGTATTCAGCAAATCCAGGAGAATCACCCTCATCCTCCTTTGCCATAGTCGGTGACTTTAATGCTGATATTGTCTCCACATCAAAAAGCAAGAAGACATGCTCTATCCTTAAAGACTTTAGGAATGAGCAATCACTTATAAGTCTTACTGCTGCTCATTGCAGCAAGGATGACTTCACCTTCCGCTCAGATGATGGAAGGCAGAAATGGAAGGCAGAAATCCAGCATTGATGGCTTCCTTATTCCAGCTGCTGATCTCCCTCTGTACACAAATACTATAATAACATAGATGTTTTGATCAACACTTCTGATCATCTGCTGGTCATCACAAATCGCTCACTACTAAGAAATGGCACAGCTTTTGGAAGGCAGAATAGCGTCCCCCTATCCAGGATTAAGATCAAGTGGCACTCTGTGGATCGTCAAACGATTGTGGATCAATACACCTATCCCATGGAAAGGGCAGCTTCTCTCCTCTTCCAATCAATCTCAGAATCCTGCTGGCAGAGTGACTCATTTATAGACACTATTCTAAATCAATTCAACTCAGCAATGCTGAAAACGTCACTTTCACTTCCACACACCAACTTTTCCAAGAAGATAAAAGGCAAACATGAATGGACTCCACAAGTAGCGAAAGCTTACAACATTGCTCAAGAAGCAAGGAAATCCTGGCACTCAGACTCGGGCACTGAGTCAGGTAGTCTGTATGATGATCACCTTGATCTGAAAAAAGCCTTCAGAAGCTGCCTCAGACAAGCAAGAGCTATCGAACGTAGGAAACTTCACATGCAAGTTGAACAAGCCTCCCTGTGTGATGAATCTCTGTTTTATCGACTGATAAAGAAGAGCAGAGGTCAGAAGTCACAGAATACAACTACTACCTTGAAATATGATGAATGTACATACAAAGACACAGAAGTCATTCTTGGATGGCACAAGTACTTGAGTGACTTAGCTAGTGACTCCTCACATTCCTCGGAAAGCGATAAGGACTGCTCATTCCCACTGTCAGATGATACTCATTGTGATGCCACAAGAGACTCCAGTCCATTGCATGGACATCTTCAAACACGTCTCAAGTATCCTGACCTCCAAACTGCCATAAACTCTCTTAAACTCAACAAAGCAAGTGGTCCCGACAACATTACCACAGAACATATCAAACACCTAGGCACAGTTGCTCGAAGGTTTCTCCTGTATATCCTGAACCTAATCTTGCAAAGTGGACACTTCCCGAAATCTCTCAAGACAGGAATCATCTTGCCGTTCCATAAAGGTAAGGGGAAAAGTCCACTTGATCCCCGCAACTACGAGGCATCACACTAACACCTACAATCACCAAGCTACTGGAAACCTGTATTAAACCTCGTCTCGAGACACAGCTTTCCATCTGTAATATTCCTGATCAGCTGCAGTTTGGATTTCGCAAGGGCTTCTCCTGTCAGCTAACTGCTCTATGCTTACAACTCACCATAGAAGTCTCTGGAGCAATGAAGAGACCCTCCTACGTTTGCTTCTTAGATGCAGAAAAAGCATTCGACAAGGTTTGGCATGCCGGTCTACTTCACAAACTTCAGAACTCTGATTCTGATATTTATCGCATCATCCAGAACCTGTATAAGGGAATGGAAAGCCAAGTTTTCTGGGATGGAAGAGTCACACATACCATACAAATCCAACAAGGAGTTAGACAAGGAGGAGTTCTCTCTCCAACCCTTTACACACTCTTTATTGATGGACTCATCAAGAGACTTCAAAACAGTCGGCTTGGCTGTACTATCAACGACCGATACTCAGGAGTCATCGTACTGGCTGATGATGTCGCCTTGATAAGTAACACCCCTTCTGAACTTCAAGAGATGCTGACCATAACTCATGCATACACAAAAGAGTGGCGATATAAAATCAATCCCTCTGAAAGTGCTGTTGTGGTGGTCAATGCCGGTAAAACTGACATCCAGCAGGAGTGGACAATGAGCAACTCAACAATATCTCGTAAAGATGAACATGAGCATCTTGGCATTATCAAATCTTCAAATCATCTAGATTTAACAGATCGTATCATTACAAAGGGTCTGAATGCATTCTACGCTATGAATGGGGCTGGTGCTCATACTCTAGGTCTTGCTCCACTCCTCTCTGTGCGCCTCTGGAACATCTACTGCATCCCTCGAATGCTGTATGGCACCTCCATTCTGCGCCTCAACAAGACCATGCTAACCAAGCTCAACCATGCACAGACCCATCTAATGAAGCGGATTCTTGTCATCCCAGTCTCAGCAGCAGATGAGAGCGTCTTATTGACAGGGATCTTGCCTTTAAACCTTCGCATCGATCAAGAGAAGCTGTTATTACTTGGCCAACTCCTGAATCTTGACAGCTCCAGATTTGAGTACCGTACATTTCTTCATGCACCCAGCATTGGTACTCCATCTATGAAGTGTTTCAGTAACATCCTAGCCAAATATAAGCTTCCTACCATTGAAGACATTATGAATCCCATTCCCTACAACTCATGGAAACGGAAGGTGAAAAGTTCAATCTCTCTTTCTGCTGAGCAAACTACACTAGTTGGTACATCTACTAATCTACTAAGTCCTCTCTCAAACTTTGGCATGGGAAAATTATCAACCCTAAGGATCCTCCTTCAACTATCATCAGACAGGCATTAACCATCAGAGCACAACTTGTGACATCAACATATCTCACCCGAACTCAGCTCACCAAACTCAAGAAAAAAACTGATTCGAAATGTCCTCTCTGCCATGATGATGAGGATAGAGTGAGTCATGTTATTGCTGCTTGTCCGTCAACCCGCCATCTCCGCACTGATCTTCTGGCCAAAATGAGGAAACTTTTACGAGATGCTCTTAAACCCTATCCAAGAATTACTCTACTTAACACCCAGGATCCCTTCGAAATGATTTGCGCCATTCTTTTGCCGTATGACCCTTCCTCATTCTGTTAACGAATCCATCCTGAAGATGACTCTTCATTATGTATATAAAATTCATGCCCATCACGTGTACTCTTCACATGCTGACTAATGAGCTACATGTAGATTTCATCCCAGTGCATGATTATCTCATCTATGCTACTGACCGCGATTTATCGCTAATCTCCAAAGAGTGGAGGATCAAAACAGAGAGGTCAGAAGCCCATTTGTTTTGTGAGTGGATGACAACAAAAGAAGAAGCGAACAAAAGACTTACAGGACTACCTTCTCTTCCGTATATTGCTGATGCTGATCCTTATCAAAACAAAAGTAGACAGTGGATTTTTAAAGTAGACAGTGAAAAGGGGTAATTTTTCATGAGGAATCTGCTTATCACATGTTTATTTGCCGCCAAGCTAATCCTTTTGCAGCAAATGTAAACAAAGGAAATTAGTCTCCCAAACTGGAGACTGTCTCTGAAATTGGATACCCAAATTCTTTACAAATGTCTCTGATATTGGAGATAATCTCTCTCATGGGAGACAGTCTCCCATATTGGCCGTGCGCCACTACTGCCCTGGATCTGTTTGTCTTTCTTTAATAATTTGTTTCCTTTGTCTCCT
This sequence comes from Lytechinus variegatus, assembly GCF_018143015.1. Lineage (NCBI taxonomy): Eukaryota > Metazoa > Echinodermata > Echinoidea > Temnopleuroida > Toxopneustidae > Lytechinus > Lytechinus variegatus. The sequence goes on from NC_054746.1 coordinate 45,104,116, forward strand.
TTTTCATCATTTTTCTTCATATTTCTTTGTTCTCTCTCTCTCTCTCTTTTTTTTTGGGGGGGGGAAGGGCATTGCCCTTGCAGCCCCCTGGATCTGTGCCAGGTTAAACCAATTGGACATTAGACAAATTTATGCAAATTTGATATTAGACCATTTATTTATTTCTTTTATTCAGTTATTTCCACATAAAAAAAATTAAAATACATGTTATAACAATCGATATGGTATTACACAAAATGGGGGAGTCACTAAAAGCTAAATGGAAATAAACCAAATCAGTATTAGACCCAATGGCTATTAGACAAATTGACTGTAGGCCAATTTAATGTAGTTGACTATAATAAATGAATTAAAAAAAAAAGGTTTAATAAAGGTTTAATCTTTTATTTGTGAACTGATTAAGCTTAATTTCTTTTCATGTGCTTGCATACATTGTACTGTAACTTAAGATTGGAAGAAATCATGTAACTGGTAAACACTTTACTAACATGAATATCAGTGTGTGGGACTAGAGTGAAATTTCATGGTATCTTTGGAAGAGTTTTTAAAGGTGAAGAAATAAAATATCATCATTGATTTTAACATATTTTGTCAATATCATACCAATAATTAACATACACGAAAATCAAGTTAAAAAATTATTTGTCCGGGGGTCAAACTCAAATTGCTCCAAGACATTATTCGATGCATGTTTTGGATTCCTCTCTGAATTTCCTATCAAATGGTACCAGTTTCATGAAAATTGGTCAACACGTAACAACGCAGTGGCCATTGAAAGTTGAAGGTCACGCCCATTTTTGTCAAAACAAGGAGAAAAGGGCGGGCCGTAGCGCGAGAACCGACGGACCGATTGGACTGATTTTTTTGTTTTGTGCTTGGGCCATGGTGAATTTTATGTATACCAAATTACAACGAATTCTGAGACGGTCGGGTGCAAAATTGCACATTCATTGGGTGAATTGGCATGGAATGACCCTATAATCCAATTTCATCATTTCAAGCTTGCAGATAAAGATGTTGCTGATTTCATGTATAAAAGCCTACTATGGTGAAAAATAAATTGTCAAATTTCTCCTTTTTATTGCCATTTTGTAGCTGTTTCTTGTTTTAAAACCAATGGGGAAAACTAAATGGACAAATTTAGCCTTTTTATAGGTGTTTTGTAGCCATGGAGAAAATGGAGACATATTCGCCATTTTCGGACCATTTTTCTAAAGGGATGATGATAAAATGGCCACAAACTTCTGCTTGTCTATATGGACTGGACTTTTAACACATAAATTTTCATGTATGTCTTGTCTTTTAGTTACTGCACAACCTATCTTGTGCTAAAAAACGTAAAAAACAGACTGCCCACAAGTGACTGAACCTTTCACTTTGATGTAATTTTGCTAGTTTAAAATCATTGTAGAAAGTAAATTGAGTTTCGAAACTTTGTCATTTTGTATTAATAAAACCTTTAAAAACTTCTTCTCTCCAATTCTCTCTTTTTGGAATTTTTCATTGGATTTATTGAATGTGAAATTCTGCCAGTGCTACTTGTCTTTTTCTGGACTGGACTTTTGTGACCTACATTTTCATGTATGTCTTGTCTTGTCAGACAAGACGACATACATAACTAAAAGACAAGTTTTGTCTTTTAGTTATTGCACAATATTTCTGCTTTGAGCTCTGCCACAAGATAAATGTCTCTGCCTAAAAAAACACATTAGGAATGTAGACTGTGCTTCAATAATAATTTTACTACTACACAAACATGATTCAGTTTTTGTCTCACCTGCGAAGCAAAGTGAGACTATAGGCGCCGCTTTTCCGACGGCGGCGGCGGCGTCAACATCAAATCTTAACCTGAGGTTAAGTTTTTGAAATGACGTCATAACTTAGAAAGTATATGGACCTAGTTAATAAAACTTGGCCATAAGGTTAATCAAGTATTACTGAACATCCTATTAGAGTTTCATGTCACATGACCAAGGTCAAAGGTCATTTAGGGTCAATGAACTTAGACCATGTTGGAGGATTCAACATCGAAATCTTAACCTGAGGTTAAGTTTTTGAAATGTCATCATAACTTAGAAAATATATGGACCTAGTTCATGAAACTAGGACATAAGGTTAATCAAGTATCACTTAACATCCTGCATGAGTTTCACGTCACATGACCAAGGTCAAAGGTCATTTAGGGTCAATGAACTTTGGCCGAATTGGGGATATCTGTTGAATTCCCATCATTACTTTGAAAGTTTATGGATCTGATTCATGAAACTTAGACATAATAGTAATCAAGCATCACTGAAAATTTTGTGCAAGTTTCAGGTCTCATGATTAAGGTCAAAGGTCATTTAGGGTCAATGAACTTTGGCCGAATCAGGGGTATCTGTTGAATTACCATCATAACTTTGAAAGTTTATTGGTCTAGTTCGTTAAACTTGGACATTAGAGTAATCAAGTATCACTGAACATCCTGTGCGCGTTTCAGGTCACATGACCAAGGTCAAAGGTCAATGAACTTAGGCCGAATTGGGTGTATCTGTTGAATTACCATCATAACTTTGAAAGTTTATGGATCTGATTCATGAAACTTGTACTTAAGAGTAATCAAGTATCACTGAACATCCTGTTCGAGTTTCAGGTCACATGATCAAGGTCAAAGGTCATTTAGGGTCAATGAACTTTGGCCGAATTGGGTGTATCTGTTGAATAACCATCATATCTCTGTTAGTTTATTGGTCTAGTTCATAAAAAGTGGACATAAGAGTAACCATGTATCACTGAACATCTTGTGCGAGTTTCAGGTCACATGACCAAGGTCAAAGGTCAATGAACTTTGGCCGAATTAGGTGTATCTGTTGAATAACCATCATATCTCTGTTAGTTTATTGGTCTAGTTCATAAAAAGTGGACATAAGAGTAACCATGTATCACTGAACATCTTGTGCAAGTTAGAGTAGTATTCAAAGTCAGCACTGCTGCTATATTGAACTGCGTGATGCAGGTGAGACGGCCAGAGGCATTCCACTTGTTTTTTAAACATGTTTATTCAGATGAATATTTTCATATCATCTTCATTTGCATTTTAGAAATAATAATAATTCTTTTGATTGTTTATCACAGCCGGATCTACCTATCTATATGGCTGTAAAAGGTGTTGTATTTGATGTGTCACAAGGTGAAGGTAATTTCCTAAGGTTTCTCTTATTGCTTTTGAAAATAGAATCTGAATTTAATGTGAATGCCATTCAATATGTGTAGTGCATAATGGTCAAATAAATAAGGTCATGTGTCATGAGATATTTGCTTCAGTTTCATATCTAATTTTTAACTTAAAGAGTGTACATCTCACTTATTTCTTGACCACACGTCACCTATATTTTGTTCGCTTAAAATCCCATGGTTTAATGATTTGTATTACGGTAAGTATGATCTTTCTTTCTTTCCCTCCTCCCTCCCTCCCTGACTTCCAGACTGACTGACTCACTATTTACTTAAAGTGTATCTTTAGTGTTGGTAAAATACCCCCCAAAAGTGAATGTCACTATTCCATTACTAGTTTATATTAATGCATGTGCCCTTACCCTAAAACGGCTGTGGTAAGAATCGTAAATGTCTTATTGGATATTTCAAAAATATTTAGCTCATGCGGTCCTTTGGGCCGGATGAGCTTGTGACATGGCATCTGTTGTCTGTCCCTAATTTCAAAATGCTTCTTTTTGTCATTTCAAGACTGATTGCAATTCTGTTTCCTTTATATGATAGCACTTGATGGATGATTCAAAAGTTCGACACAGAATTTTGAAACTCATTAGACATGCTAATTTATGCGCATTTTTCAAAATTAACAAAAAATGCTTCATTTGTTGACCGATTTCATTTGTTTTCTTCCATCTGGTAGAGCTTCATGGAGTTCATTCTTCTACACAGAATTTGAAATTTTAAGTAGAAAATTATTTATGCTAATTTTATGCAAAATTTATTCATAAATCACAGAAAATGCCTATTCTTTATTTGTTGACCGAATAAAAATTTTATGCTAATTCATGCAAAATCAATTTATGTATATTTTTAAAAATCACAGAAAATGCCTCTCCTTCTTCTTTATTTGTTGACCGAATAAACATTTTATGGTAATATATACAAAATTAATCTATGTGTATTTTCAAAAAATCACAGAAAATGCCTCTTCTTTATTTTTTGACCGATTTTGATTTTCTTTTTCTTCCATCTGGTAAAACTGCATGAGGTTCACCAACTTTTCACCAAACTTTGTACACAGAATTTTGAAATTTTATTCATAATCACAAAAAATGATTTTTCTTCTTTATCTGTTGACAATTTGATTTTTTTTCATCCATCTGGTAGAGTTACATCAGGGTCATCAAACTTCCATGCAGAATTTTGACGAAAAAATTCTTTACGCTAATTATGCAAAATTTATTCATAAATCACAAAAAATGTTTTTTCTCTTTCATTTGTTGTTTTCAATTTCAATTTATTTTGCTCTATATGATAGCTCTATATGGTGATACAAAACTTCTACTCAGAATTTTGAAACTCATTGAATAGGCTAATTTATGCATATTTTTAAAAATTCACATAAAATGCTTCTTCTTTATTTGTTGACCGGTTTTGATTATTTTTTCTTCAATTTGGTAGAACTTCATGAGGTTCATCAAAATATTACACAAAATTTTAAAATTTTGACTAGAAAAATTTTATGATAATTTATGCAATATTTATTCATAAAATACAAAAAATTCTTCTCTGTCATTTCTTTATCGATTTCAATTTTGTTTCCTCAATTTATGTCACCAATATTCTTCAGTACAGTGTAAACTGGGCTGAAATTAAAAATTGTATTAAATTTTGTTGCAAGATGCTGGATGTGCTAGTTTCATCTCTTCCTTTTTTATCTTTTTTCATTCATAATTCTTGTATGTTTGGTTTATATCAATGAACTTTGAATTTGAAAAAAAGTTTAATTAAAACGAAACTTTTACAGATTAATAGCCTTATTTAAATTGAATGAAATATAAGGTACTGTAGTAAAGACTTTTAAAGATTTTTCTGAATCAAAAACTCATTTTGAATGACTAGAGAGGTGAACATGAAACTAAACTTTTCAGTGATGCTCAATAATATTTGTGATTATTCCATTTCACCTAGTTTTATTTTCCTCCCCTTCTCTTTGACCCCCCCCCCTCTGTACTCTGTATCCATCTCATTCTCTCTCTCTCTCTATTTTGCTGTTTATCTCGCCTGCATATTATTTGCCCGTCTTTCACCCTCTTCACATTTTCTTTTTAACTTATTACTATCTCTTTATCTCTCTTGTCATTCTATGTCTGTCCCCATCTTACTTACATGTATCTCACATATTTTCTCTTTTCTCTCTCCTTTCATTTTTTTTTTGTTTCACACAATGCCTTTTTCCCTTTCTCTGAATGTCACTCGATGATGTTGGTAAAGAATTCTATGGCAAGGGTGCTCCCTACAATGCACTTGTTGGTAAGGATTCTACCAGGGCAGTCGCTAAGATGTCTTTAGATCCTGATGATCTTACATCTGATGTGGTAAATATCCTATGAACAGAATTTAAACAGAATTGAAATGTAATCGAATTCGAAATATTTGTTAAACATGTGACATGACAAAATCCGGGGACAACGTTCACATGTATAACAAAAAATAACCCATTTTAAAAAGGTGTGATTAATGATTTGTTTTATCAAGGAGAGAAAGAGGCGGGGAGAATACTTAACAAAATAGAGAAGTCATCGACAAGGGGGGGGGGTAGAGAGAAGAAAATAGGAGAGTAAGAACGATCACAAAGTTATTGCGACAGAAAGAATAAAGAGCAATCTAGATAATAATCCAATTCATGTATAATTACTTTATGATTACTAAATACTAGAGAATCAGTTAATGAATCTTTGGCTTAATTCTAATTCAATATCTTTAATGGTTTATGTACAACACTCCAAATCAGATAAGGCTACCGTGTATCATTTTCTTTCTTCCATTCAGATCAGTTATAAATTTTGAGGTAAAATAAATAATACTCTACCAAAGCTTCAGGCCGTACTTTCATTTTTTCCCCCAAGATGAAATGACTTTGAAACATTTATAGCTTACTCCTTTGTTCTCAAACAATTTTGTATATCAATAACGTATAAGATATTTATGTTATACAGGGTTGGCGGATTTAAATCACGTTGATTTAAATCGCGATTTAAATCACCATGATTTTTTTAAAAAAAATCATTGATTTAAATCACTTCCATTGAAACATGTACAAATCATGGACAAAGTATTTGTTCAAAGCAGTTTTAATTCTTCAAGTCAACTGAAAAACTTTGAATTAACTTTATATCAACAAAAGATCAACAAAGTCTTCATATCTACTTAAAACAAATTAAAATCAAATTAATAAAATCAGGTAATTCCTTAAAAACTACAGATGTATGTTGTCAATAGGTACTCATTTTTTGTAAATTATGTCGAGTTTTTCTTCTGAAATTTTACATTCTTTGTCAGTTATTATTAGTCAATTTCTTTCTTAACATAAAGTTTTCACATAATCCAAAGACTTTTCAGAGAGCAGTTTGTAAAAAAAATATATAATATATAAAAGTCAATGAGAAAAGGTTTGTTGGCAGTTTTCCAATTTTGATCCTTTGCCTACACATAACTACTTCTGTCATGTAAAATAAAAAATGATACCTGCATGTAATCAACATATTTAACATGCCTCTTATTTCGTATTGTTACATTTATCATACATTTGATGTTTTAAATAACATGATTATAAAAATCACATTAACATAATATACAGTCATAATTTGACTGTTGAAAAAAGCTTTCTCTTATAAACCTTTTAAGTCACTGCAGCCCATTTTATGTTCAGTGCCTCAAATAATGGAAGTTTTGTATCTGCATGTAATAATGGAAAGAGCTCTATAACAACGATTTGCAAAACTCAGAATAAACATTTAACACTGCATTTAAATTAAGATGCAGGTACAATGTACTTCAGTTACAATCATTGGCAGTTGTAAGCTGTGTCTCATTTAAAATAAAATACTTCTTTTTGTAATACATATGTTGTAATTTAAAAGTTAAAAGTAAGTAGATTTTTGTTCATACTTCATGGATCAAACAGATTTTTTGTAGAGAATATGGGAATAAAAATTGTAGATTAATGTAAAAAATCACAGTAACATAATGTAGTATAGTCACCCTTTGACTAAGCTATCTCTTATATTGTTCTCCAAAACTGAGAGTTTTGCATCTATATCTGTAGCAAGAGAAGAGCTTTTTACAAACTAAAAAGATCCTAAACATATACAGTTGTAGTCTCTCTTTAGCTATTGTAAAGCTGTGACTAATTGAAAAAAAAATCATTGATTTGAATTATTTCTCTTACAATATCCATGAATACTAGTAATTAGCAAAGGGTTTGTTGGCAGTTTTGATAAGGGATTTTTTCTCTTGGATTTTTTTAATATTTGAATGAAAAATCCCAGAGGGGAATTTTCTCTACTCACTGGGAATTCCCTATGGAATATTCCTTCATAGGCCTATGTATGATAGAATTAAGTTCAGATACATGATTCCTTAAAATTTATTTTTAATTGTCCATTTTTACTGGATTTTAATTACAAAATATGTGGTAAAGAACAAAATTAGGGGTGAAATGTATAACATTAATATTGATGTCATTGTAAGAGTAAGGGGGGGGGGTAATTACCCTTTTTTTTGAAGAAAATTTTAAAAAAATCAAAAAAATCAAAAAAATCTGATTTAAATAAAAAAAATCTGATTTTTTTTATTTTTTTAAAAAAATCAAAAAAATCGCCAACCCTGATGTTATATGAGGATATATATTGTTTAATATAGTTTGTAACCACTTAGTCTAATTTTTACATTTTGATCGCCACTAAGGCTATTTGGTCTGGTATCAATTTTTCATTGTTTTCCCCCTCACTTTCTTGGCTTATTATCTTTGGTCATTCTATAATGGCTTTATTTACTAAGTTGATTTACAATTGGCAAGTTTTTAATAGGTTGTGTAGGTTTTAAAGGGGAACCCATCTTATATAAAGAGTTGTTTGTAGAGGAAAAAAATTAGACAAGTTAATAAGTGAAAGTCTGAACAGTATCGGACAAACAATAAGGAAGTTATGAATTTTTTTATTCATTTGGTAATCACTATACCTATGGAGACTTTACATTGGCTGTATTTGTGATGTAAGGCAATGAATACTCTTCCATGTACTCCAGTACAAATAATGGCTAAAATCAAAAATGTATTTTTTTTGTTTTTTAATTTACTTCAAATTGTATTTTTCTTACATGAGATATATTTTTTTTTTCAGTTTTATTTACGCAGGGTAGCCCTTTCAGTTATAGAACTGATTTACAAAGAGGCCCTGCAATTATAAAAAGAACATAACGGTATACATATTTTACAATAGACATATAAATAAGATACAATCATACAATAAAAATAACATTAGGAAACATACATGTATAACATTAGGAAACGTATACATGTAAAGTAAAAAAAAAAGTGATCCAAGTGGGGTCTAAAAGTAAGGCTTCAGCTAAAAGAATTTACATTTAGTTTTGAATACTTGAAGGGATTTTGAATTTCTAAGATCAGAGGGAAGCTTATTCCAGAGGAACAACCCATAACATTAACTTATCAAATTCGGATTTTAGACGAGCCTGGATTGAAGGGATGTCTTTACCTTTACAAAAGAGTGCTGTATCATCAGCATAAAGACATATTTTTGTATCTTCGAAATTTAAATTGCATATATCATTAATGAAAATTACAAAGAGTAGGGGCCCTAAAATTGATCCCTGTGTTATGCCTACCTCAATATCACAAATTGTTGACAATTTACCACATAAAACAATATACTACCTGGGTTATATTTTGATTACGTCCCCAGGGATTAGGTAATTGGGAGGAAACCACAAATCCCTGATAATGTAAGAACTGCCTGTGGGAAAGTTGTCCTTGCCCATTGTTATAACTTACTTACATATGGAAAACTAGCGGACAGAAGGTCCTCGCTGCACGCGCGCACCCTTATAACACGCAGAATTCCCTTGCATCATACCCCTTTTTCACAAACAAAATGTATCAAGGACAAGTGTTGATTCAGGTAAAATTTCCGCCCCCCTGAAATGAATGTTAATAACTTCTTCTATCAGATGACCCTATTTTTTTTACATTCAATTGTCGGGAAATATGGCACTTTATTACATTAAAATCACTAAAAACCATCCATAGTCAGGAATATGTATTGGGATAATGGGTTAGGGGGACATTTTTATAGTACCCGGGTGGATTACATCCGTCGTCACATCGTTGGGTGATGGTATCAAGAATTTCCGCCCAGATTATAATAAAGGGCACATTATAAGGCAAATACTCATGAAAGAACCATGGAGATTGGTTAATAAGGAAATAGTGCACTTTTATCATCAAATCAGAGGAGATTTTCTTTGTGATACTGATGTCCGAAGATCAAACCTACACTCGACGTGCATTCAACACATAGGGCTGGACAGAGCTTTTGTGTACGTCGGTGTGTTGTTCGAGTCACAGCGGTTTTCTAGCTCTTTCCATTGCAGTGCTGAACATTTTATTAGGAATATATAAATATATATACCTGTCAGTCCGAACTATGGATATAAATATATCAGATACCATTATTTTTGCCAAAAAAAATCAATTTTATTCTCTTAATTGGATATGTCTCTGAATGTTGTGACGGGTCCATTATGTATACGAGGGGTGCATCCTAGCTTATCACTGCATTGGTAAGTCTGAAATTTAAGTTTGCTTATTCATTTCACTTTAAATGATGTTAAATGTAAGGATAATTTATGAAATCGACATAAGATATTGCGAATCAACGCTGAAACATTATTTGTGAAGACCTTTTATCCCTCTGTAATACTATTTCCCCCATAAAGCCGCAATGGAACATTCTGCACCACTAGTCATACGATGATCGCGAGGTCTGCAAACGTCGTCTGCTATGTTTTTATATGTCTGTTACACTGTATGCAAGTTTTCCTTGCCCATTGATATGACTTACTTACATAGTTGCCAATTTGAAATTAGCATAGTCTTAGTGATCTCAATTTTAGATCAGTCATAACTTTCTTATTGCTTGTCCAACTTCTTTCAAACTTCACCACTCTGTTTTACTAATTTTTCTCCTTTCCCCACACAACATTTTATGACCAAGGTTGGATTGGATTCCCCTTTAAGATGACGTTACAAACTCAAAATCCAATGCACGTACAGTCTATGACTGAAAATCAATTATACATTTAGGACTTGCGTTAGATGTTTGAAATTGATTCCTCTGGCACAAATTAGGTTCAAGGTTTATTCATATCAACATTTTACATTTTCAAATATCAACAACTCAATACAAACAATAGTAGATGATACAGATTTTGTATGATAGAAGTCAAACTGGCTTCAAATTGGATAATTGAAAGATAAGAATTGATTAACATCAATATGAATCTATCGCATCTATTATAGAATCAATATAGAAGATACATGTAAATCCCTGGTGTACTTCTCATAACAGAAAAGGTCAAAATTGATCTATTGATCACAAATTTAAAGTTTATTACAAGTAAGTTTCTTTCATCGGTATTTAGCAATGATAGACCAATAGACCTTATATGCATATGACATCATAATCTCACAGCGCCCTCCCTCAGAGGATATAGGAATACAGATCATATCGGTGATGTGCCAGCTGCAGATCACCAACGCATGCAAGGAAATGACTTCAACCTCTAAGATGGCAGCACAATCAACGATGTCAATGCATATCAAAGTCATCTATTGGGTGTTTATTAAGACAAAATGGGCATATAGTAAACAGAGAAAGAGATGAAGAAGTAAATAAGCCAAGTAATACCATAGTAGATTAGACCAAATGGTTGATATTACTGAATGAACCCTTTGGTAATACATTTCATCTTATTCCTCCTTTTACAGACTGGTCTATCAGATGAGCAATTCAAATCATTGGAAGATACATTTAGGAATGTATACAAGGCTAAGTATCCTGTAGTGGGTCACATGGCTTTCAATGATCATCATATACATGGTGACCTTTGACATGATAATAAATCATAAACTAGTACTGAATGCAATATTAAGGGAAATACTGCTATACACTTGAAGATAATACATATTAAAACCTGCAGAAAAGACTAAATGGGGAGTAGGCCATTTCTAAGTATATAAATCAGTCAGGTGTTAAAAGTAATGTTCAGCTTAATATTCTGCCAAGCCAGTAAACACATTTGTTAATTTCAATTTCAGGGCTGAAATTTTGTAATGGGGTTTGCTAAAACTTACATCATCACTGCATCAAACTTAAAATGAAGCTAGTCAAGGAATGAATCTCACTAGATAACATAATTTGTTATTGTAACTCATATTGGAGAAAGCAATGTAAATTGTGCTTCCGACACCAATACTCAATATCCCTCTGTCTCATTCAGTGTTTCAGAATGATGCATTCTCTTTCAATATTTTTTATGAATCATGCCATAATGAAAAGAGATATTTAGATATTATAATAATAATTACATTCATAAAACACTTAATACATTATGTTTCTAAGCACTTTATATAGCAATTATTATTACTATGGTCATCGGATCCTGGCATACCCGCACACAATGTACACACCTCCACTCCCTAGGGAGCATTCCAACAAGTGTTTTAAGACTCAATTCCTTGGCATACTACTTAGACTTTTGCCTCATTCAGGGACCCCATTTAACACCTGGGTGGAGAGTGGCAAAGTGTGGATTGAGCCTTGTCAAAGGGTGTGTTTATGCTTCCATTGCAAGGACAGAATTAGTATTTTCAAACATCGTTTCAAAACACCGATCGTAAACATGGTTCTGGGAGTGCTGTTTATGCTTGACTTTTAGAGGCAAAATCACGAACTCCAGCTGGATTCGCATTGTAATTTGGTTTAACAGGAAAGCGAGGTCAAATTGGGCGCGCCCTTTTTTCGAAAGTTTTTTTTTCCGAGTGTTGTTATAGGGAAGGTATGTCGACTTCCAATATTGTGGTAATTGCATGGAGATACTTGACATAGCCATATAATTTCCACCATGGTTAGGATAATAGTGAGAAAAAATAAAAAATATTAACGTATACATAATAACATAGTAAAACATCTATTTGAAGAGTTTGGTTGCAAAAGGGGTTAGGTCCACTCCAAGAAAATCATTTTTCTAATTCTCCCATATTGCAATATTATGCGAAACTAAATTTTCATGATACCCTAACATGAGAACATAAAATTGGGTATAAAAAAAATCTGTCTTCCTATTTTAAAAAATATTCTTTTCCAAAAAAAAATTTGTGTGGACCTAACCTCATTTGCAACCAAACTGAATTGGACCTAACCCCTTTTGAAAAAAAGGGATTTTTCTTTGCCATTTTATTTCAATTTTTAATGGGAATTTCAACTTTTCTTTGGTATCATCTTTTAGAGCTACTAAAAATCTATACATTGAGACAAAAAAGAAAAAAACTCAGATTTGATGCAAAATGGACCTTACCCCTTTTGCAAGTGAGCTCTTCCTTCTTTTATGCTACTGAGGTATTTGGCGATGTCTCCTCATAACTCGTGTTCCAGGGTTGTTTTTGTAAATCCCTCAACTTTCATCTTGATGACAAATTGGGAGAGTTATACTAGTGATAGTACATGTGTACATACATTTGTATGTGTGATCAATTACCACACATACAAATGTAACAAGGGAGATGAGGTAATTCCATGGAGGTAACATGGACGTATCAATGGAAACTCTAATTCTGGCCTGAAAAGTTTGAGCATAGACACGGCCTTAGGCAGCAGTGGGATTTGAACACATGACCCTCCGATTACCAATTGAGATTCAGAACCATTTTACCATGACACTTCCACTTTTATATAATGTAGGCCTATTTATTTCACTGTTTTACCAAGGCCTTTAATTATGATGTTTCCACGTTTTGTATTACTTAATATGTTGTGCCTTATATTAATATGAATTGTTTATTTTATTATTGTTATTTGATTACCTTTCTTCTATGTACCAGGACCAAAGTGAAAAACAGTTATATCTGTAATATTATAAATCTGTTTGAGTTATGTGTGAATACTTTTTTTTCTAAACATTCTTTTTTTAACCAAGGAATTTTGGTATATATTGATATTTTGCTTGTATGAATTTTTGTTGCATGCTGTTTAAAGTTTGATTGCTGATTTTGAAGTGTTTCCGGATTGTTTCTGATATCTTTAGTACTCCTTCAAACAGCCATCAATGTAACCCAAATGTCATAATCCCTGAAAACAAGAAAGACCTGGAGTAAAAGATGAAGTTAGATCCTTTTATAAGTCCTTGATTATAATGATTAAATTGGTAATTAACATAATTTTTATTTATAAATCCATTTGCATCTTAGCTACATCTCTATCTTCAGTAAAAAATCAATATTGAGTCATTTTAATGGACTTAACTGCAAATAAAATAAATTACAGATACATTTTTCAAAATGTATGTATAATTCTTGCCAAATAGGGAATATTTGAAAAATGTGAAGGGCACTCAGCATTGAAAGAATTTTCAAATTTTCTGAATTAAATTTATATATACTTTAACGATTTTTATTTGCTGACTATATGATAAAAATAAATTCCTTTGCGGTGACATTTTTTGCTGACTATATGATAAAAATAAATTCCTTTGTTGTGACATTATTTGCTGACTATATGATAAAAATAAATTCCTTTGTGGTGACATTGACAGATATGAAAAAGATTTAAAATGGGTAATTTTGCGGTATTGAATCAATATGTGAACATGATGAAACTAGGAATTATTGTTATTCACAGATTACACCGTATCCATCATAATATTATACTCGAGAACAATTATGAATCCATAAAAACATGTAATTTCACAAGAAAATGTTGGAAATTTTGCAATAATTCACACAAAAACTTAATTTCAAGAATTGAATCCTGCTATTTAAGGAGATAGAGATACTTTTAAAAAAAATGTAGTTTTAGTCAGTGAAAAGTATGAATGTTCCATAAGCTCATTGAATTTGTAGTCTTCTTTTTATTCCACAAACCTTTGAGTGATCATTTTAGATTTTGATACAGTGCATGTACAACTCTTGTTAAAATACAATACTTCTCAGAAAAAAGAAACTGTAATTCAGTGTATTTTTTTTTCTTTTCATGATCATCTTTTTGTTTCATATGATTTACATGAATGGAAATATATTCTTGATGCATGAATGAGTTAGAACAATGGAAAATTTGCACAAGATATTGGGTGACTTTTTCTGGCTTTTACTGCTTTCTGTTTGTAAAAAAAAATCATAACTTGAATATCCATCTTTTCCTCTTCCGTATGAGACATGCGTAACATATTAATGACGCATGGTCAAGAAAAGTTACATGAAAATATGCTTGATTTCTACCTATTTGATGGATTATTGAAAAGCAAACATTTCGTTTTCCCAACAAAGCAGCAGACAATATAGGCAAACGTTGAATGCTGTTTGGGCCAATTTTGATATTTTTTTATCTCAAATTTCTCTCAGTGTTTTCATGCATTGCTACAATTTTACAAGGGCGGCGAAACATATTGGAAAGTGGTGAGGCGAAGTAGAATAAGGGTACATCACTTTTTACAAGTGTAAAAGAGAAAGCCATTCTTGTCTTGGATTTTTTCTTTTAAGTGTGGGTCACCCCCCCCCCCAACATTCCACTGCCCCTGTCTTGTCTGATCATTTCAAGCAATTTTTACACGTTAGAAACAAGTCAAACATATCATTCAAGCCACAAAATCACACTCGCCACGCATTCACCAGTAGCCCATTGTCTGCCGCTTGGTTGGAAATGCATTTATTTATTTTTACCACTTGTGGGATGGAACACCCTATCAGCACATGCTGTTTTTCGTAGGGGTCCATACACACAACAATAAAGATGTACAATAAACAATCAAACATGATAATTACAAAAACACAAAATCATATGACATAAATCATAAGAACATACAATAAAAGGCGAAAAAAAAATACAATATGATAATAAAAACAAAATATATATAAAAACAGTAGGGGGATTAAAAGTAAGGAATTAATGTAAAACAATAGAGAAATAACTTAAAGATGAACTAAATTCAAGCAGGGGCTAAGGGATTGAAATGAGGGGGGGGGGGATGATGCAGGTGCTTTTAACAACAATAATCAGGATGAGGGGGATGAGCATGTTTTTAAGATGTGTTTTAAAGGAATGTATAGTGATACAAGGAGGGATTTTCTTTTCAATAGAGTTCCATATTTGGGCACCTCGGTAGACGAAGCATCTTTTACCATAATTCGTCTTTGGATGCGTTAACCTTAATTGGGTTTTTCCAGATCTGGTATTATAGGGTGTGTTACGAATGGAAAATGTATTGCAAATATAAACAGGAGCAAATTAATTTTCATTGATCAGTGCAATAGGTAGAATCAAGCATTTTCAGGCAACTTTTTCTTGACAATGCGTCAATCATATTTGACGCATCTTTCATTTGAAAGATGAAAAATGGATATTGAAATTACGAACTTTGCTATCCAAATAGATAGAAGTAAAAGCCAGAAAACTCACTTTAATAGTAATTTGCTTGTGCAAATGGAAATTTGGTAGCACCACTTTTCCCTTTTTTTCTGGGATGCACTGGCATATATGACGATTCGGAAAACGACGCCATAAATAAATTAAAACAAATGTTAAATAAAAATGAGGCATAGCTCTCAAAAATTAAGGGCGATGTCACTCTTTATCAGTGCCCATGGTGTGACAAAGAACAAAAAATCATTTTCTGAAATTATGAAAAATATAACTGTTTTATACGTGTATGAGTCGATTTTGATTTGTTAATGGTATTCTACTACCAATAAACATTTTTTTCTTGTTAGTATGCCTTGAATCAATGTATGAAGAATATATGAGAAATATAATTAACATTCTGAACAAAATAAAGTTACATGTACTATCAATTATTGAATTTATCTGTATAGTTTTGTACCAGATCATGTATTCAGATGAATAAATTTATAAAGATTTGCATCATAAGACCAAATGGAAGTGTTTGTGTAATTTTATCATTTTGAGGAGGATCGCACTTGCACAATTAAAATCTTATCACAGTGCTTACCAAATTGCCTAACATAATCATATCTCACATTCACATATGTCAGCGATCCTAGAAAAAGCTGCAAAAAAATATATGAATGTGTAGATGAATTTGGATCAGTGAATAATCCCTAAATTTCTCTCCCGTGAATGTTTCTATTACAGATATTCCCTGGTTGACCAGATTTCACAAAAATGAAATACGGGACGATCGACAAAAAACAGAGAAGGCTACACAGTGTTAGACTTGTGAAAAAATATATAAAGAACTGGATGGGAGGGTTAACGAAAGAATGAAGGAGAGAAAGAACAGACGAAAGTAAGAGATGAACTGAGAAGAAAGAAAGAAAAAATGAAAGGGAAATGAAGGATAAAAATACAAGAAATTTAGAATGAAAGAAGAATAAAAGAGAAAAAAAATGTTTCAGTCATGCTGTGAAATTAAATATAGAAAGAAAGAAAAAAAAGAAAGGAAAGGAGAATAAATGTGTGAAAGACAAAATAAAGGAGAGAAAGAAAAAAGTAAGAAAAGTGGAGGATATCGGAAAGAAAAAATGAAGAAAGACAAACGCTTTCTTCATTCTTTGAAAGAAACAAAGAAGAAAAAGGAAGGGAGGGAAAGAAAGAATAAGGGGGAAATAAGGAAAATGAAATAAAGAAAGGAGGAAAGAATTAAAAAAAAGAAGGTAATGGAAGGAGAGAACGAAAAGGAGAGGAAGGGAGAAGGAAGAAAAAAAGTTTAAGGAAAGAAGAATGAAGAAAATAAAAAAGGAAATTTGATAAAGAAGACAGGTGAAAGAAAGACGTAAAGGAAGAAAAATATACAGAGAGAGAGAGAATGAAAGGATCAGGAAATACAGATAGGAAATAAATAGATGGAACAAAAAGGCAAGCATGAAGGATGAAGAAAGAAAGATGAAAAAAGTTCAATAACTCCAAGCAAACAAAAACAATTTAATCGTCTAACAAAAATCTTAGTGATATTTGGCGTTTTTTAAATATATTTTTTAAATTAAAAAAAAACTCAAAAGTTTTAGTAATGAATGGAATTTCAAAGTGAAACATTGTCAACTTAAAAATTAGATGAAAAATCGCGGCATCATACACAACAAGACTCAAAACGAAAGCTGAAACAACTAGATTTAGTTTTGAAAACTCAATAACTTGTTCCTCCGATAAAATCTCCAAATCAGTAATCTGATAACCCATAACTACAATTATACAAATTTCCCGCCGATTTTGTGATTATTTTGGTGGAAAAACTGTTTATCATATCGTTTTTTGCACCATTGAGAATCTGCTCCGATCCTACATGCCTAGCTTGTAGCCTGCTACACACATAGTTAGCAAGAAATCACCGCAGAACTTGCAAAAGTTTAGTTATCGATTTTATTGTCTCTGCTTCGTCGTCTGTTTATTTGATGAAAATTCGTCACTTTTAAATATGTATTAACTATATTTTGTTCAATATTCTGAAATAGGGGACAAATAGGCGTCCTGGGAAGGGTTTGTCGGGACGCCGGGACAAAGGAGCAAAATATGGGACGATCCCGGGAATGAATACGGGAGGTCTGGTCACCCTGGATTACCTGATACGAGAAGTCTGGAAAAATGTTTTCAAGGCCTTTTTTGAATGCGTCGATATTTTCCAATGATTTTAGTGCGACGAGAGTATTCAACTGTTGGGTTTGGGTGAAGCAAAGTTATGAGAATTACGTAGTGAATATAGGCCTAATGATGAGAAGATAGTTAAAACATGATTGGAGACAACATGTCATGGATTGATTTATAAACAAATATGCTAAGATTTTTCTTACGTCTATAGATTCAAGAGAAGACCATTTCAAAACCGAATTAATTTGTATTCATGTATAGCAGTGGCGTAACTTTGTACGGGGGGGGGGGGGAACTGAGAGAAAAAGAGGAGAAAGGCAGAGAAACATACTGGGAAAGAATAAATTATGTTCATTATAAATGTTTTATTATAATATTATGTTATATTACATAGGATAATTTTTCATAAATTTATGAAACATTTGCTCAGAGTCCATGTCTTTATTGTTTCTGGTGCTCGCAGACTGTTAATCATGTTGTACTAAAACCTCCCGCAAAATTAAGCAGAAGAACGGTAACACAATTTGTCATCAGTCTATGTATTTTATAATGTAAACTACACAAGAATCATGATTACCTTTTGTCGTACAATTTTAAAAAATGCAAATGTATAAAAATAATATTATTTAACATAATTCTTGGAGGTTTTATCATCAATAAAAAATAGTGAAATCGAACAAACGAAAAAAAAAATCAACTCTATATACAATCTTCCAAAAAAGTGCTCTGGGAGAAAATGGCATATATATATATATATATATATATATATATATATATATATATATATGTATATATAATTAGTATAGTGCGTCCCAGAAAAAACGAAACCGAGATTTAGCGACCATTTATCATTATTTAATCATAAGTAGAATAGACAAATGACCTACCAATTTAAAGCTTATTAGAATCTCCTCTTTCATCTGATTTTACTTATATTATTTTTCATTCATGCATGAGTGAGCAAATACAATTTGAAGAAAGGATATCAAAAACTCATTTGGCGGGGGTATCTGGGTTCCAAAAAGAAAACCACATTTTTGAAAAGTTCAATATCTTCTCTTTGATTTGATACCTAAATTACAGAAAATGGTAAAGAAATAACAAAGTTCTGGTCATTTGAAATAAGGCTTGAATTTTAATAATTTCATAAATTGAAGAGGTTCTCCAGGCTGGCTTTCAAACTCACTCGACACTCCGTTTTGATGACGATCAGCCATGCATTAAATCTTTTGTTCACCATGCGAAAGCTTCTGTGCGAAACCGGTGAAAACACGTTTATTTCTTGACCATTTTCTGCAATTGAGGTACCAAATTAAAGAGCAGATATTGAACTTTTCAGAAATGTGGTTTTCTTTTTGAAACCCAGATACCCCCCGCCAAATGAGTTTTTGGTATCCTTTCTTCCAGGCGCGCCGGAACACTTTCAGTTTTTTTTTTTTGGGGGGGCAAAATCCCGAAGGGGGCACAATATTTTTGACAGCGTGAGATACCGAAGCGATCGAGCGGGAGAGGCTGTGGGACCCCCCCCCCCACGGTAAGGACTTTGTGTAAAAATGGAGTATAAAAGTTGCGTTTCTAAAAGCATTCAAAAATAAATTTCTTGAGAATTAAACAGTCTTGAAGTTCTCTTTGCTCCTTCTGTTTCCTCCCTTCTGACCCAGACTGGTGTTTCTTCATGATCAGGGTCGCAGTTCCAGCAAATTACGAGCCTTATTGCAAACGAAATTGTTTCAAACAAACCAACGTAATATAAGCCTTTTAAAGACTTTAAGATGACAAACATGACCGTACGCAGCCGGGCCGGGCCGCCGATCGAGAGGGCAAAATTCACCAAAAGTGTGCACGAAATCCTTCAATTTTATTATAGAAAATGCAAAAGCTCCCCCATCACAAACCCCCTCGCTCTTAAGTTTCTTCGAAAATTTAGGTCTTGCAGCCCCACCCACTCCCGGATTGTTTTTTTATCTTTTGCAAACGTCCATGAATAACAAAAGCTGGGATGAACCAGAGAACATAGCTGCCATCTCGATCTGATTAGTAACAGGTAATGGGAAGAAGTTTCGGAATCTAAAATACATAAGTGCTATATCATATGAGCTGAAATAGTATCAGACAAAACGCCTTCCAATCATGCCAATGAAAAGGAATAGAGGAAAATAAGGGGCTGTGAAAATATCTTAAGACTTTTTTTTATAGTAGAGCAGTACTGTAACGCTTTTTTTCTTTTATATTCTTTATTTACATTTTTATTCATATCTCAGATAATATGAGTCCGGTCAAGAAGACACTTTTACAGATGATTTTATTTTTTTCATGTCTAAACATTATCTCTAAGTTGCTTTCGAGTGGGATTCACCATTTTCACAAATTATAAATTATAATCCTCTACACATGATTATTCTGTGTGTAATTTTCTGATAACATGTCTATATTGAGTTGAAATGACCTTGGTATTTTCTTTAGGGCACTGACTTGTTATCACTGTATTAACTCAATTTATATTTAGTTGAAAATGAAATAATTGAAACAAGTTTCTCGAGATGTTATGGTTTCTGGGCTTGACAGCGGTGTGTATTTGAGTTTTGTCAGACGTGTATCAATCAGATATGATTATTTACGTCTGGGACCGACCTTTAACGTCACCATCCGAAAGACGTGACCAGGGCTCGAACCTCGACCCTCTGCATCAATTTGTAACTTCCCCACAGCTTGGATTACAGGCGCACGCCACAACGCCCAGTCAGCTATGACATAGATTCCATATGTTGCTCGAGTAACTAGTGTTCACGCGCGTTAGTGATATCGGGTCCTGTCTGAGCGTTTCTGGGCGACCGCGCGTTTGTTAGACGACACAGCCAGCATCATAGAATTATAAACCTAATCATTGGTGGACCACTATCAATTTGCCATTCGCTTTTAGTCTGAAATGTATTCATTAAAAGGTTAAACGTTATCACACTGTAATAAGATGAAAATTGGGCTTATCAAAAGGTATGTTTCACAGAGGAACTGTTCGTCAAAAGACGCTAGGCTTACTATGATAATGTATTTGCCCCGTCAGGGGCAAAATTCTTTCATTTTTTACAATGGAAATGACAATTTTCAGGCAGAAAAGTGCCTTCGTGTACTTTTGTCCTTAAATAATTTATCATTTTTCTACTTTCAGGGGGGCACATTGGGGGGGGGGGGGGGCAAAATCTCGTTTTGCCCCCCAAAATTTTATTTGGGGGGGCAAGTGCCCCCCCTGCCCCCCCCCGCTTCCGGCGCCCTTGCTTTCTTCAAATTGTTTTTGCTCACTCATGCGTGAATAAGTAATATCAGATGAAAGAGGAGATTCTAAGCTTTAAATTGGTAGGTCATTTGTCTATTCTATGATAAATGATCGCTAAATCTCGGTTTCGTTTATTCTGGGACGCACTGTACATCTCTATGCTATGGAAAATGGTCACAAAATCTGAGCGAAGTGGAACTTCCTAAAAGCAACACGCTTGTGTGTTGCTGCCCTCTACGTTCGTTGGTTTCGATGTGTACGTACAGAGTACGGAATTTTTTTTTCGCTTCGCAGGGGAGAAATATTCTGGAGTGTAAAACCATTATTTAACAAGATGACCTACATAAATTCATGGGAGGAGTTCGTCAAAGCTGCGGAGAGATTATATCTTTCAGATCCAAGCAAGGTAATTTGAAAAGGTCCAGCATTCTCAAGGCAAAAACTTAGGTTGGTTAACTTATCACCGATACCATTTTGACAGCTGGCATGTGCATACCGGTAACTTACAGTACCGGTACCGTATACCGGTAGGCCTACTCAGAGAGAGCTTCGCCGACGTGTCGGCGCCGGACCTCCTGTAAGCTCGGTACCAGTATCTTGGCATGGGTTGGATCTGGACTCCTGGAGTATTACCGACCGGCCTTGTAATTTTGTATTATGATGGTCCCAAGACGAGTCTGCGCACGCGTATCCTGGGGCGTTTTGTGGAGTGAAAGTTATATACTGTACGTATGGAGTCACTCCCTACCACTCATTCAATGAACAAGGTTATAATATAACCTTGTTCTCAGTTATATCTCCATGTGTGGCAAAATAAGGATGGCAATGTTTGGCTTATTTTCTCTTTTTCTTTGGGGCAAATGCTTGATTTTTTTACACTGACAGTTTTCATTACACCTATTATTCATACTACTTGGCTCTTATTTCAATTTGATTCTTTAAATCATTTTTTTCTTAATTAAAAATAGAGATCAAAAAATGAAAATTTTCTTGCCATATTACTTTCCACCAATAGAGGGCGTACACAAAAATATGCCCAAAATTCAAGTTTTTGAGCGCTCTGGTGAATACAAAAATTATTCCCAAGTTACTAATGAAAAATAAATTGCAACTGTATGAAAATTAGTAATTTTGGTCACAAAAGTGATATTTAATGATTTTTTGAAGTGTGTGCTCTGTACAACATTGGCATACCATAGTCCTACCTGTAGATTCACCACAGGCAGGGTGGTAGCAGTGAACAAGTGCCCACTACCACTGACACTGTACCAGAAACTTTCGCCCCACGAGAATTCTACTTTCCCTCTAGACTAAAGTTTAAAAGATCTAGCCCTAAAACATGTACATGGGGTCCAACTTCATTTCCAACATTTCTGCGAAATTGATTTCATTTTAAAGAAGAATTCATTAAAAAAACGAGAGATTTGTTTTGAAAAGATGGAAAGAGCTTACGGCCATGTTTACGTCGCCATCTTGATTTCTTTGTCTTCCGCTTGGCGACAGCACGCAAATCGCGGGATTTGCGTGAGGATAATATGTTCGATATGATTGAATTCATGAAGTGTTCGGTAATACGATCCACTACCATACCTCTCAGGCACTGGCTCACTGCATTCTGCAACCATCCTGTCTGTGGGGAATCTACATGTGGGACTATAACCGGGGTATGTCAATGCTGTACATAGCACACACTTTAAAAAGTCATTGAAATTTCACTTTTGTGACTAAAATTACTAATTTCCATACAGTTGCAATTTATGTTTCATTAGTAACTTGGAAATCCAAGCTGTGGGGAAGTTACAAATTGATGCAGAGGTTCGAGGTTCGAGCCCTGGTCACGTCTTTCGGATGGTGACGTTAAAGGTCGGTCCCAGACGTAGATAATCATATCTGATTGATACACGTCTGACAAAACTAAAAATACACGCACACACACACAAGATAACCGTTATGAAACCCATGGCTTTTAACAGTTCCTGCTAGCTCATTGAGTAAGGCGACAGACTGGAGATGCTTCGTTCTGCAGCGAGAGGTTCGAATACGAATTCCCACCGGAAGTAAGAAGAAAAAAAGAAGAAAACATAGAAAGAAAGAAGGGGATTTTGGAGAAGTATTTTTTTTAATTAATGGAGGGGACATAAGGAAGTCTTTCCGTTTTAGGCTCTAATTCACCTATGGACTAGATATTTTTGTTGGTTGTCGTTTTTTGCCTGTCTACCCAATATTACCACAAAGCAAATTGAAGTTCTTCGTTTGTTTGAACAGAAAAATGTTGTGAAAATGGCTTAATTTTCTAGCATGAAATCGCCCTCTCGTTTATTGTTTAATGTTTTTTTTTATATTCTTTTTGTGTGTTTTGGTTCATATAGGTCAGAATTGTTACAAAGTACAGACACTGTAATTCCAAATTGTCAGTGAAAGTTACAGACGATCAAGTGGTAAGTGCCTTCAGGTTCTTCATATTTAGGATTTGCAAGAAGGAAAGCAGGATTCACCCTTTCCAAATAAATTTGGGTGATGCATTTTGGGACCCTTATTTTTCAATGGTATTAGATGTCACATGGTAAGGTCAAAAGTCATTTAATTTCAAATGTTAGTGTTTATCTTCAATATTTTCTTTATGGCTCATAACTCCTATACTTTTCTTTCTTATAGATCTTTCTTAATCCTTTTCGTGACTAGAATGATACCCATTTCAATGAATATGTTACTGTCCAGCACCTAGGTGCTGTTTTTATTTTCTAAGTTATGTTCTATTTTTTTTGCAGTGGTAATTTATGTCTCACCTGCATGGCAGAGCGAGACTATAGGCTCCACTTTTCCTGAGTTTCAGGTCACATGACCAAGGTCAAAGGTCATTTAGGGTCAATGAACTTAGACCATGTTGGGGGAATCAATATCGAAATCTTAACCAAGGTTAAGTTTTTGAAATTATGTCATAACTTCAAAAATTTTATGGACCTAGTTAATAAAATATTAAGGGTAATAGTCTATTACTTAAGATCCTGTCAGTTTCAGGTCACATGATTAAGTTTGAAGGTCACTGACGGTCAACAAA
Source organism: Lytechinus variegatus (assembly GCF_018143015.1). Lineage (NCBI taxonomy): Eukaryota > Metazoa > Echinodermata > Echinoidea > Temnopleuroida > Toxopneustidae > Lytechinus > Lytechinus variegatus. The sequence continues at coordinate 45,128,309 of NC_054746.1, forward strand.
CTTTGGCCTTGTTAGGGTTATTTGAGGAATTGTCATCATAATAACTTAAAAATTTTATGGATCTAGTTCATGAAACATGGACATAAGAGCAATCAAGTATCCTTGAACATCCTGTGCGAGTTTCAGGTCACATGACCAAGGTCAAAGGTCAGTTAGGGTCAACAAACTGGTGGGAATTTGTGGAATTGTCATAACTTTAAAGTCTACAGATCTAGTTTATGAAACTTGGACATAAGAGCAGCAATGTATCCCTGAATACCCTGTGTGCATTTTTGGAATATGGCCAAGATCAAAGGTCATTTAAAGGTCAGTGAACTCTGGCCTTGTTGAGAGTTTGTGTTGAATTGGCATCATAACTAAGGAAGTTTATGGATCTACATGTAGCTCATGAAACATTGACATAAGGATAATCTACATGTACATGTAGTATGAATGATTGTTTGGCACATGTCTTAGGTCACATGATCATGGTCAGAGGTCATATTTTAACAGTTTATGGTTAAGTTGGTCCTTGTCAAATCTATAAAAATTGAAATATTGTATTATTCAAACAATAAAAAACCAAAGAAATAGTGAGTGATGGACATCATTGACTCTCTCATTTGCATATCGATGAGTTGTTCGTTTAACTGTTTTGCGAAAAATAAGCGAAACTTGAAAATGTCACAACTTTCTTATTGTAAACTTGAAAATGTCACAACTTTCTTATTGTACATCCGATTTAGATGAAATTTGCAGCATTATGTTTGTTTGATTTTTTTCTATTGATTCAAATCAACAATTTACTAGGGTGGACTTGACCTTTAAATTGAAACCCTGGCCCCTTGGGTCTAGAACTATGTGATTATCAATGAGGTATAATATGGACAGCTCTGTATTTGGATGACCGTGGAAATCAACACTTCCTCATTGCTTTTCTTCTTTCACCCCTCAGCTAAGGCCTTGGGGTGATAGAAGGGCCTGTATGAAAAGCTCCTTGGGGATGATAATTTACACAGTCATCCTTGTGCGCAGTCAATATTTGTGTAATATTCCCAATTGATTTTTTGCCCCCTCCCCCTCTCCTTTTCATTCCCAATTTTCTGGACAACAGTGCTAAATTTTACTTTTGTGGCTTGTGACCCACATGCCATATTTATTTGCATGTTTGTATACTGTTATTGTTTTTCTGATGTGATGGATTGATACTTTTTTTTTATATTGGTCCAGTAAATAATGATAATAATAACAATAATGATAACTGGACTACTATTGCTCCATTGGCAATCAAACTTGGATGATAACAGTTGAAGAGACATCATTGTACAGTCCTGTATGCGGTCAAAGGTCATTTGTTAAAGTTTACTTACCGTACATGTACAAGAATAACTTTCTAACAAAAAAACTTTGAACCATTACTCCATTTTCGATGATTTTTTTTTTATCATGGATTGCAACAGGGGTAACATGTTGCAATATTATCATAGGTCATATGCTGAGTTAACCGAGACAATTAAATTTACCTGAACACTTTTTTGTGATATCAAACTGCCGGGGGGGGGTCTTTATGCTGTGCAGTCATAGGTAGGCATGACACAATCATTTGGTTCAATCAAGACTGCATAAAATGATACAGACCAATAGAAACTTTAAGTGAATGAATAGACTCCTGAAGCAGTCCCTTTCCCTCAATTTTTCCTCTTTTCTGAAAAAAATGGAGCAGTTTAAGTAAATGTTTTTTTTTCCCACAACTGCACCATGGATGCATATCTTTACCCACAGATACTACCCTTTTTACAACTTTTTCTGGTTCAATATTTGTAAATCATTAAATTTTAGTTCCCCCCACCCCTTCCTGGTAAATAAAAGGTATTCTTGGATAATGTAATCCTTTGATTTTATCTTATGCCAAATATGTGTTGAATTGAATCCCCTACAGTGTCTTCAGTATAGAACAGAACACAGTCAGGACTTAAAGAAAGTGGAAAAGTTTACCAACCAGCTAATGAGGTTAATGTTGGCTAAGTGATCCATCATCAAACAAGATCACCAAGGACAGTTTAAACGTACGAGTGCAATCTTATTACATGGAACACGATGCACACAGATGGGCTGCAAGGAACCTACTGCTGAGGGATATAGATTCAAGATATTTTTTTTCTATTTTTCCGTCGTATGCATGCATTGACCTGTGGATTTTCTAGAATGACTTAATTTGTTAGATTCTCAAGTGGACAGTTTGCAGATTGCACAACTTTAAACACTTTATCAATGACCCCACCCACTTCAGTTTGTTGTTGTTAATATATATTTCTACTGTTTACTATTTTCTGAACTTCTTGTGTTAAAGAAGAAGAAAAAACTCCCATCAGGCTAATGATGAAAGAAGTCACATCTCCAGAATATAGAAATTTTTGGATTGAATGAAGCTTTATACTATTAATAAAAAAATGTAAATTATAATGATGCATGTATATTTTTTTGGTGGAAGGCAATCAAAGGTACAAATCAGGCACACAACTTTGAAGAAAGGTATGTAGTTGAATTTCATAGTTCACATGGAGTTGTCCAGTGTTAAAATGGCAGTACATGCATTTCTAGTTGCATATGAAATGTATTTAACCAAACAAACAACCTCAAAATAATTTCAAGATTGTCATGTCTATTGCATGCTTTTCAAACAATGTACCGATATAGAATTTGTACTATAATTGGGTGTCGTGGTCCGCTTTATGACTCAAATCGATTTTCAGAAGCTACTTACATGCACATAGTCAAGACCTACCGGTACATACATTGTCTACAAGAATTACATGTATATGTGTAATCATTGTAACCTGGCTTTCATAAACTCTAATTAATAATATATCAAATGAAGGAGAAAAGTATAGTCTTTGGTTTCCATCTAGTTGCAAATTGTTATCAGTCACACATGACTGATTATAATTCATTAAGTGTGATAATGCATATTTTCATATTTTTTGTGGTCATTGAAGCGTAATTTGAAATGCTTCAATGATCATGACTTATTTTATTTTTTCTGAGAGATGAGATGAGATGCTTTCATTTCATATAAAGTTCAGATCCCTTTCACCTGTTTTATTATTTTGACAGGAAATGAAATATTAAAAATGAAACTAACTACACCCCTGTACAAAAGTCAATGGGGCAACAGCAGTCAGGCATCGATTCATTCAAAATCGTTTATGAAATCTGTAAGAACAACTGAAATGTTAAGAACTGTATATCAAATGAAATCATATCTCGTATCACGAGGGAAAATTGAAATAAGTTGTGATCAATGAAGCATTGCGCGGTATGCTTCAATAATCACACCAAGGTCTGAAAATATGCATTGTTGCATTGTTTTCCATTTTTATATCAATTTTGACAGGAAATGAAATATGAAAATTAAATCCAATTACACCCATTTTACAAAATTCAATGAGGCAACAGAAGTCAGATATCACTTTGTTTAAAATCGTTAATATTATCTGTACAGCTGCCTCAAATATTAAGAATTGTAATATCAAATGAAAGTATCTAATCTCATCTCTCAGAAAAATAGGGAATAAGTCATGATTGACGAAGCATTGCGCGCTATGCTTCAATAATCATAGCAAGCATTATTGCATTATTGCATTTCATAATTGTTCATGCGTTACCAATCACAATTTCCAACTAGGTGCAAAACAATTGCTTTATTTCCCTCTGTCAAATGATATATAATTCATTATATTTCATGATGGCTAACGTAGGAATTTTTTGGTTCCAACATAGTTTATTTTCTCATTTTGCATTGCTATATAAAGTGTAAAAATAATTCTTGTAGACACTGTATCTTAATCTTATAACATTGACAATTGAAGCACTCTCTAGTGCTGTACTGTACTTCAGGCACCTTTTATCTCATTTTAAAAACTGACTTTTGTATGACTAATTGTTATTGTCTATTTGTGTCCCCTATATTTGGTTAAGGTAATTTTTGTCACTATAGGCACTGCTTTTACAGCGGCGGCGTCAACATGAAATCTTAGCCAAGATTAAGTTTTTGAAATGTCATATCATAAATTAAAAAGTATATGGACCTAGTTCGTGAAACTTGGACATGAGGGTTATCAAGTTTTACTGAACATCCTGTCTGAGTATCAGATCACATGACCAAGGTCAAAGACTCAAAAAGTCAATGGACTTGAACCATGTTTGGGGAATGAACATCAAAATTTTATAATAACTTAAAACCTTGCTTGAGTTTTAGGTCCACTGACCAAGGTCAACGGTCATTTAGGGTCAATGAACTTTGGTCACGTTGGGGGTAATTGTTGCCATTATCACTTTGAAAGTTTATGGATCATCTAGTTCATGAAACTTGGACATAAGAGTAATCAAGTATCACTAAACATCTTGTACAAGTTTCAGGTCACAAGACCAAGTTCAAAGGTCATATAGGGTCAACGAACTTTGGCCAGTAGAGCCATAAACTATCAAGGTAAATATGATAGCAATTCCACAATATCCCAACATGGCCAAAGTTCGTTGATTTTTCATAAGACTAAGAAATATAGTATCACTGAACATCTTGCATGAGTTTTAGGTCACATGACCATGGTCAAAAGTCATTTAATCTCATTTAACTTTGGCCATGTTGGGGGTATTGTTAAAGTGCCATCATAACTAAAATTTCATGGATCTTGTTCCTGAAACAAGGGCGCAAGGGTGATCAAGTATCATTTATTGTTTCGCAAGGGTGACATGATCATGGTCAAAGGTCATTTAGGGTAAATGCATAGAGTGTTTTATTAACATATGAATTATGTTTTTGTAATTATACAACAGTTTTTTTCAAAGTTATCATTGCTGCTATATTGAAATGCTTGATGCAGGCGAGACTGCCAGAGGCAGACCTGCCAACCAGTAGGTTTTTGGCGTATTTAGTACGTTGTTTTTTTTATAAAATTGTAATTTATTGAGAAAAATCATCTCTACAGTGCGTATCAAAAAAAAGTTTACACTTTGAAAAAGCCCTGGGAATTAAAAAATATACAACATGTGGGTAATTTTTTCACATATAATTATGGGTTTGGGTCTCATCTATCCAATGAAAGTAAAAGTTTTGACAGAATGTTACACTTGAGTGAGCACTGTCCATTTTTGCAAAGCTCGCAGAAATCTGTTTGCGCAGAAATGCTTGTTTTCATGCTGTGTCAAGAGGAAAGGGCGAAATCAAACTAACCCTGCGAAGCATTTCTCATAAATTTCCCTAGCACTTTTAGCCAATTGAAATAAAATGGATACATTCAAGCATTTTGTAACAATTTTGCCGCCCAAATTTGAAATTTCAACACTTAGTAAGCACCTTTATCCCTTTTGTGCCAGCTAGATCTGAGGACATAACTGAATCTGAACAAAATTTTATATCAGACATCTCCAGCATTTTTTACTAAGTTTTTATCATTTAAAGTTGGTTTACATTTCATTTTTCATTTAATACTTGTTTCTCCACACTTTTCCCAAGCTTGGCAATGATTAACAAAATGAAAATCAAGCCTAAGCCATTTGATGTAAATCACAGCTCAGTGTAAAGCAAATATCGTCACGATGGACTCGGTGTGTGGGGGAGTGGGGTGGGGCGCAATGCACTCTTCGAACTGTTTTGGGCAAGGAAACAAGTTTAAAGAGGTAAAAGATATCTTCAAATCAATTTTACTAGCTAATTTCCACGTGTTTTTCATGATTAAGGTCTACTTTTATTCGCATAACTATTTCAAATTTCTGCGCAAATCATTTTCCACCAACTTTTCAAAAGTAAGTGGTGCTCACTCAAGCGGAAATATTTTTCGACAGTTATATCGTCACTTGCTTAAATGGATCTGTACCAATGCTAAAATGTGGAAAAATTGTCAGGATATTGCAAATATATAATTTTACAGGATTTTTTCTAAGTGTAAACTTTTTTTTGATACGCACTGTATATGTCTCTATTTCATAAAACTTACACAAATATGGTTATTAGATCAATGTAATGTCAGGTAACTTGTTTTTTTTTCAATCATTTGATAAAACCAGGGTGAGATATACACATGTTTAAATGTTTTTTTTTTAGTGCACCACACAATTTATTATGAAATACACTTTTGGGGGAAAATACACTTTTTTTATCACAGAATACAATTTTTCATTCCCAGTGGCTGGCAGGTCTGCAGAGGTGTTCCACTTGTTTTAACATTCCATTTGTTTGTTTTTTGTTTGTTATGAACAGAATAATTCTTGAACTATTAATTTCAATCTTTTTTTGTTTTCCATTCTTTACATTTCTTGGTTTTAATGTTTGCAATTTTGCCAGAATTACATGTAGTAAGTTACACACATACATATTTACCCATAATAAATGTGTGTATGTGATATTATTTTTGAAAATCTATCCCCCCCCAAAAAAGAATCACTCTGACTCAAATAAAAATTGTGACTGAATATTCAAATTCTTCCTTATAAATGCTAAATCAGGACATGTTACTTTAACAAATGGTTGAGTTTGAACTTCATTTATTCAGTTGTAAGTATCAATGCAACCTATATGTAGGCCATTGGTACTGTAAATTGCCAAAATAGTGTCCAAATTTAATCATGTTTTTGAAGCTGTCAGTGTATTATTTGGTTCTAAACAATAAAGAACATTGAATATGCCTCTAAAATGTTGAATATTGACTGATGACATCACCCACTCACTATTTCTTTTGTATTTTATTATATGAAATATTTGTATTTCTCATTGTCAAGTGAAATAAAGTTTCATTCATCCCTGAACATTTGGAATGGAGACATCCCGATAAACCGTTGGTCCGATAGACCGCGGGTCCGATAGTCCGCGGGTCCGATAGACCGCGGGTCCGTTAGACCGCGGGTCCGATAGACCGCGGGTCCGATAGTCCGCAGTGCGTGTAAAATTATGATCAGATATATCAAATGTCATCGAGAGGTCCAAAGGTCAAATGATACGAGACCATGGGGTTCTATCAGGTGCGGATCCATGGGGGGGGGGGCGAGGGGGAACTGCCTCACCCACCCCCCCCCCCCCGCTCAAAAAAGAGGGGGAGAGGGGAAAAGGAGAGAATAAAAAGAGAGAGGAAGATGGGAAAAGAAGATAATAGAAAAGAGAGTAAGAGGGGGAAAGGAAAGACAAAGAAAAAGGGAGAAGAACAGGGGAAAGAAGAGAAAAAAGAGAGGAGGGGAAAAGGAAGAGAAGAAAAGAAAGCTAGGAGAAAGGAAAAGGAGGAAAAAGAAGAAGAAAAAAAAGAGGAAGGAAGAGAAGAATATTTAAATAGAGAGGAAGATGAAAAGAAAGATAGGAAAAAAGAGAGATAGAGGAAGAGGGGAAAAGAAGAGAATAAAAAGAGAGAGAGTGGAAGGGGGAGGGAGAGAAGAAAAAAAAGGGGAAAGAAAAAGAAAGAGGGATAAGTAATGGAGGAAGAGGGAAAAGAAAAGAAAGGAAAAGAAGAAGAAAAAATAGGAAGAGAATAATATTAAAAAGAGAAAGATGGGAAGAAAGATAAGAAAAAGAGAGATGGAAATGAATGTCGAATGTCCCATTGGGGGATTTGAAATCTCATCTTTTTAGGTTGGAATATCAAAAATTTTCAGTTTAATCGTTGAAATATGTATCGTCTTAATGACTAACTTTTCGACCAGTCCATAACATTTCTGTTCGCGCTCGTGGTAATTATCTAGTTACATATGCATCCTGTTCAGGTTCACAAACATTGCCCAGAATGTTAAATTTTCAGGACAATATACATGAAATTTAATTTTTAGCTTGCATATGGCTTATGAGATTATAACACATTTATGTTGCTTATAAAGTAAATCTAGGAAATGACTGTTAGGACATGGGCGTTTGCCCCCCCACAAAAAAAAGAGAATCAAGGCTAAGAAAACAGAGAGAAAAGGAAAGGGATTAGGATGAAATATACTATTATTTTCCAAATATTATGTCAAAATCTATCACAACCTTGTATTTTTGTAATAAAAGTGTCAACATATTTGCTTGCTCGCTTCGCTCACTGCCAACTTCTTATTAATTTTATGCGATACGCCATATCGAGCCCCCTCGAAATTGTTGGCTCATTACGGCACTTGGACAAATCAACTTTGAGCGGCTGATCGGGGAAAATATGGGTGAAAAAAATGGCCCCTCCCCTATTGGCGGAAGCTGGGTCCGCCCCTGACTTAGGCTTTCAGGATAAAATACAGGAAAATTCTATAAAAAAAAAATCAGATCGCGCTTCGCGTTCTCATTATTTATTTAGGCCTTGTGAGATACCTCAATGTGTTTTTCAAGAATAAAATCTCAGATTTTCTTTAACGTCTACCCCCCCATTTCATTTATTTTTTTTTATCTTGGTGCCCTCGGCCCCCCCCCTTCTGCACCCATGTTGAATAAATACGCCACTGATGAGGATAATTAGTCGAGATTGCATATTTCCTAGAGGTTATCATTAATAATATTGAAGGGTATACTAAAACAACAGTACAGAAACTACAGCTCCCGTTCACAATATTCTAGTAGGGCCTACTCTGGTGAGAAGTTAAACCAAATTGAAACCCCCCAAAATCACTCGTGCTTCGCGCTCCCATTGATATTACATCATGGGCGGAAATCCCAGGGGGGACGTGTCCCACCTACTCAAAATAGTAGGGGGACACAATATCAAATGTCCCCCTACTATTTTGGTCTTTGATAATCATAGAAATACATCCTTCTAAATCGAAATAAAACATGTATTTTGGGACGAGATGACCTTACTTTGGCGATGATAACCTTTTTTTTTTTGCTTGTCATATTTTCCCGCCCCTTGTCCCCATAGGCGGATCCAGGGGGCCGAGCTCCCCCCCCCCTTGGCGGAGCAAAAAAGAAAAAAAAGGAGGAAAGAAGGAAAAAAAGGAGGAGAAAAGGAAGAGGACGACGAAGGCATAAAATAAGATGAGGGGAAGACTTGGAAAATAAAAAGAATCTTTCGTGCAACTATATAACTTTCGCTCGCGCTTCGCACATCACATTGCCTATTAGGTGATTTACATATTTTGTTTAATATGGAGTTCGAATATCAAGTTTGGAAGTCAATACACAACACATATTTCACCTCGGAAATCGAACTTTCATTATTTTGTGTAATTTACAAATTGGTTTTTAAAAAGTGCTCTGTAAAAGTGTCAATTTTATGGTTTGAATGTTAACATTTGCTGCTTGCGCTACGCGCTCGCAAATTTTGATTTATCAGGTACCTATATTTTTGTGTATTCCATAAAGTTTTCAAAATAACCCTTTTCTGGTCTGATTGTTAAGGCGTATTAGCTAGAGCGCTGCACGCTCGCATTTTGATTGGCGAGTTATATAAATGTTTCAATATTGTTTATACAAAACAAACTACTTAGAATCCCCTTTTCATGACAGTTTATCAAAAATTATAGCTCGCGACTTGCGCTCGCATTAATTGTTAAAAATATATAAACTGATGCATCCTATTCATAATCTTAAAGGGAAATGTCCAGTTTTATGCCATGATCATCAGATTTCGCGCCCTCATTAGGCATTAATAAATATGATATAAATTTAATAATTAAATTGTCCCTTTGTTTCTTCTTGCGCTTAGCAAGATGAATAGGAAGATAGTCCCGGTCCTATGTCAAAACTCAAAGTAATAATAATATCAGCTCTTTTTTAAGTGCGATCCATATCCACCTTACAATTTTTCTACAAAGTGCTAGAAATATAAAGCTGAAATTGACTCCTTTTTTCAGATCGGACTATCAAAGTTTCATTATTTTCATGATTAAAGTTGTTTAGAATGCCTAGATTATAGGTCTGAATATGAAACACGCTCGCGCATGTTTATTCAGATACCCAACTTGTTCTCTAATTTAAATCATTATCCAGTTTCAGATCACAATATCAAAACTTTTCTGCTCGCGCTTTGTGCTCGCATTATTAATGTAGGAAGACCCCATATTACTCATCCTTTTGATGATTTACAAAACATGAACAGAATGGCACACTTTTAGGTCTAAATCTCGATTTTTTTGTGTCCCCCCTACCTTTTGGTATTTATGTATTCATGGATTTTTTCAAGAACACATTAAAAAGTAGTCTTTATTTTTTTTTAATCGGATTATAAGATAATTTAAGTTAGCCTGGCCGGGAGGGAGTGGGCGCCATTTTCGAAAAGTAAACATGGGCACCAAACATCAGGTCAAATTTGCTCCCCCTCCCTCCCCTTGAAATCCTGGATCCGCGCCTGGGTTCTATAACAATAACCCAATTAGGGCAATCACCCCCTGACAACTTCTTCAAGGAAAATATTATCCCCATATTTTTTACCGCCGGGGACTGTTAACCCCCCCCCGGAAATTTACTCTCCAGACAATTACCCCAGATAATTATGAAAATAATAATTGTGAAAATGCCTTAACTCCGAGGCTCCGTATGGCGTCTAGAGGGCATATTTCCGGGGGGGGGGGGGGGGTAACAGTCCCCGACGATAAAAATATGGAGATAATATTTTCCTTGAAGTAGATGTCAGGGGGCGATTGTCCTGTGGGTCATCGTTATAGAACCCCATGGACTCGTATCAATGGCCTTTTGACCTCTTGATGACATGGATTTCACTATATTGTCCTGATCATAATTTTACACACACCGCGGACTATCGGACCCGCGGTCTATCGGGCCCGCGGTCTATCGGACCCGCGGTCTAACGGACCCGCGGTCTATCGGGCTGTAACCTTTGGAATTGCCATTGTTACGACATTTTATGTTTCAGTCAAGTTGGTCAGTATTGTCATATATCTTTTTAAAAAATGAAATATTACAATTAAAGACAAGAGAAATAGGGAATGAGGGACATGATCCACTCATTTGTATATCACAAAGTTTTGCGAAAAATAAGTGAAACTTTGAAATGTCATACCTCTTATTTTACATCCAATTTTGATGAAATTTTCAGGTGTTATGCTTGTTTCATTTTTCCGTTTCGATTTAAATCAATATTTTTCTGGGGTGGAATTACAGAGCATTTGATATGCCTCTAAAATGCTGAATATTGATTGATTTGAAGATTTGTAAAATAAGAAAGTTATGATCTTTTTAAGTTTTGCTTATTTGACAAAAAACAGTTATATACACACCCTGGCTAGTATGCAAATAAGGTGACTGATGCTCGTTTGATTTTCTTTATCAGGACTCAAATCAACATTTTTCTCAGGTGGACTTGACTTTTAAGAACCATGTAAATAATCTATTTACTTCAGTTGGACGAATTAAGCATACATGTGCACATATCTGAGGCCAAGTTTAACATGATCTTAAGGTTCTGTCACATCGTTTCATGCAATCCTTTGGGGTGAGTTGCGGGTAATTGCCTGCAACAAAGTTTTGAGCATTGTCAAAACTTTTTTGCATGAGCTTCTGTAGGCGTGTGAGGTACATGCAAGATACGGTCAGGTAGCGGCTAAAATAGTTACCCGCAACTCACAGGCAAGGCTTGCATGTGACAGGGCCTTTGATGTTTCTATCATGAAGAGATTCATAAAAATATTATTGAAAAAAATAAAAATGAAATAACATACTTCTGTACTCTGTTAAATTACACTGCAATTAATAACATACATGTATTTGAATACCTTCACTTAATTGGTATGGATCATTTAATCAACAATTCATCAAAAAATCAACTCATTCAATGTACAATGTGATCAATCAATTATTCAGTTTTTTCAATAAATTATTTCATAAATAATCAGTAAATTTCTTGGTAATCATTAAATGAAGAAAAAAACAACTGACCATCAGCCACCTATCACTTGGCAGTTAAGTTTTGAAAAGGCTATTATCTAGGCAGTGAGAGAGAGAGAGAGAGAGAGGAGCCAGGGAAATGGAGGTGGGGGGGGGGGGTACATATGACTTTCAATTTGTAAAAGAACACAAGAGGAATGCCCTTAAAACAAGTCTTACAATAGCGGGTACCATTACATTACTCTGACTCTCGCGAACACAGTGCTGAGGTCCACAAGATTACAATTACTGTTCACTCATGCACTAAATTTCAATTTAGTAACTCGTGAAATTTGCCTAAGAAACCAAAACTTATCGCTCATTAATTTAGGAGAACATCCTTAGCTTTGCGAGTTCCAAAGGACTAACCTCTCAAAAATCTTTTAGACTAATTCCTGCCAAGCCTATAGCCAAGCTTATAGTCCAGGATATAGGCCCCATAGAAAACTGACCAAACCTTGTTTTTTTAACATATACTATATTTTTTATGGTTTCTTGTCAATTCGAGGGCGCTCGTTACGAATCTGAATGATGCCACTCGTGTACCCTTGAGCATTTTCGCAAATTGGCAAAATCCAATATGGCCGCCAAAATATGCAAATTACCCATGAAAATCATAAAATTGCCCGCACATTGGCTATAAAATGTATGTATTTGTTTTGCAAGAGTGAAATACTCTATGAAAAAAAGAAAAAAAACCCACATTTTCTAGATATTCAAAATGGCCGCCATAGACCCCTGTATTCTATATTATGTACAATATGAATGGGGAAAAGCAAATTTCTTAAGTGCATGAGCACTAAATGCAAGTAATTGTGATTTCTAGTGAAATAATGGATGAAAACATGATTGTTAACGAAATGTATCATGTATGTAATAAATGAAGCATTAAAAGCAACTATGCCCTGACAGTATTATGCACAATGTTCATGGGGACTATAAGAAAATCACAAGAGTGAGTATTACTAAAATGCATATTACTAGTATTAAGATAAGCAAGTGGAATACTGGCTAAAATCATAATTTTTAACGAAATAAAAATGCAATTTATATGTGAAAAATGCTGTATTTTGACATTCATAATGGCCGCCATAAGCCCATTATACATTATGTACAATGCGATTGGAGAAATTAATTTTCACATGAGTAAGAACTATAAAATGCATGTAATTGTGATCACCGAGTAAAATAATGTCTGAAAACATGTTTTCTAGCGAAACATATCATTCATTTTGTCATGCATGAAACGCTGTATTGTGAAATTCAAAATGGACCTATATAGGCCCTAACAGTATTATTTACAATGGATATGGGGACATGTAATTTTTGTCTCACCTGCATAGCAGAGTGAGACTATAGGCGCCGCTTTTCCGACGGCGACGGCGGCGGCGGCGTCAACATCAAATCTTAACCTGAGGTTAAGTTTTTGAAATGACATCATAACTTAGAAAGTATATGGACCTAGTTCATGAAACTTGGCCATAAGGTTAATCAAGTATCATCAAACATCCTGCATGCGTTTCATGTCACATGACCAAGGTCAAAGGTCCTTTAGGGTCAATGAACTTGGGCCGATTTAGGGGTTTCTGTTGAATAAAAACTTTAAAAGTTTTTGGATCTGATTCATGAAACTTGGACATGATAGTAATCAAGTATCACTGAACATCCTGTGCAAGTTTCAGGTCACATGATCAAGGTCAAAGGTCATTTAGGGTCAATGAACTTTGGCTGAATTGGGGGTAGGGGAAGGCGGGATAAGTTGTGACAGTTTTTGCTTTTTGCATGTTAGAATTGATATAATTAATAATCTTGTCGAAATAAGTACCTTGCCTTGAAATTTAATTCTTTTGAAATATTTTCCACCTATATATAACTTTCTATCCCCACACTGAAAAAAACGATGTCAAATGGCTCAACTTGCCCCATATATGGGGTAAGTTTGAGCCACCTTCTGGGGTAAGTTGAGCCACAAAAACTATGTACAAAATGTATGAGGGGAGAACCAGCATGTCAATGTTTTGTTTAAAGTCTTTTCACTTGCTAATTCTCTATAAATACTAACATCCTTTAAAAGGAAAAGAGCAGTCATGTAAATTTGCTCCTTTCAGCTAGCATTTCAATCGATTTTTTATGGTTTGTTTGTTTTTTAAGATACGTATACCGCAGGAATTACCATGGCTCAACTTGCCCCATGCTGTTCGGCTCAACTTACCCCAGTCCGAACTTAGTGCGATAATTTTGTATCCACACATTTATTATGCATCCATCATATAAAAGACTATGACAAGAATGAAGATCCTTTCCTGGACTAATTATGTTGTTATCATGTCTTTATTATATTAAAAAAGTGTGTGTTTATAAAGCACTTATCTATTTCACACTCTTTTTTACTTTTTTGGCTGAAATTCATATTTTTCCCTCTAAAAAACTACGTTTTGTTTCAAAGTTGAAAACAATATGGTGGGGTTAGGGGTTATGCTATGGGTCATCAATACATGACACCACCACAATGTCTGACTCATTCATTATTGGCCTGGGGCTGGTGGCTCAACTTGCCCCTATGCTCAACTTACCCCGCCTTCCCCTATTTGTTGAATTACCATCATAACTTTGAAAGTGTGTTGGTCTAGTTCATAAAACTTGGACATAAGAGTAATCAAGTATCACTGAACATCCTTTGCGCATTTTAGGTCACATGACCAAGGTCAAAGGTCAATGAACTTTGGCCATAATGGGGGTATCTGTTGAATTACCATCAACTTTGCAAGTTTATTGATCTGACTTTTGAAACTTGGACATAAGAGTAATTAAGTATCACTGAATATCCTGTGCAAGTTTCAGGTCACATTAAGGTCAAAGGTCATGTGAGGTCAATGAATTTTGGCCACATTGGGGGTATTTGTTGAATTACTATCCTATCTCTGTAAGTGTATTGGTCTAGTTCATAACGTGGAAATAAAAGTAACCAAGTATCACTGAACATCTTGTGCGAGTTATAGTAGTTTTGAAAGTCAGCGATGTACTGCTATGTTGAATCGCGTGATGCAGGTGTGACGGCCAGAGGCATTCCACTTGTTAAGAATTTGGATTTCCTTGACTATATGAAATCCATACAGTCCTGTTGTATGATAGAACATTATTTGAAAACATGATTTTTATAAAATAAAGGATTTCTTCTGCCATATAAGTGATAAATGCTGTATTCTGACATTCAAAATAGCTGATACAAGCCCTAACTAAATTATGTTACATGCATATAGGGAATCTACTTTTTACATTCTGACATTCAAAATAGCTGATACAAGCCCTAACTAAATTATGTTACATGCGTATAGGCAATACTTTTTACAAGAGTAAAAATCATAAAATGCAAGTAACTGTGCTGCATCAGTAAAAATATTGTCTTAAACATGATTTCTAAATAAGTACATCACATATTGGTCATGGAGGTAATAAATGCTGTACTTTGAAATTCTTAATGGCTGCAACAGGTCCTAAAAGTATTATGTACATTGTAATTTGGGACATATAATTTTGACAGAATTTGGCTTTGCTTGACTACAAGTATTGCATATAATTGTGATGTAAGAGTGAAATATTGTCTAAAACCATGGTTCCTAACAAGGTATCTGGTGCATTTAAGGTGATAAATGCTGCATTCTGAAATGGAAAATGACCACCATGGGCCATTACTGTATCATGTACAATTTGAATGAAGACAGATAATTTTCACAAAAGGGCATATGGCGGCCATTTTGAATTTATCACCTGAATTTAGATGATGTGATATGTTTCGTTGGTAATCATGTTTTCAGACAATATTTCACTCATACAACACCAGTTAGTCATGCAAACAAAGCCAAACTCTGTTAAAATCATTTGTCCCATTCACATTGTATACTCTTGGGGCCTGTTGCGGCCAGTTTGACTTTCAAAATACAGTATTTATTACCTACCTGACATAAGAACTGACTTGTTAGAAATTATGCATTCAGACAATATTTTACTCATAGATCACAATTACGTGCATTTATGGTGCTCACTCGTGTGAAAATTTATTTCCAAGTTCGCATTGTACATGATACAATAAATTCCAGGGCGGCCATTTTGAAAGTCAAAATACAGTATTAAAAACGAACTTTAAACCTGAATGATATATTTCATTAAAATTTTTTTTTAGACAGTATCCCATTTATTCATCACAAATAAATGCATTTCAGTGCTCACTCTTGTTTCGTTGGTCCTCTTTCACATTGTACATAATACTATTAGGGCCTTTGGCGGCCATTTTGAATATCAAAATACTGCATTTATCACATACATGGCATATTAAATAATATATCTCGTTAGCAATTGTGTTTTAGTCAGTATTCCACTCGTTTTTCTTAATGCATTTTAGTGCTCACTCTTGTGATTTTTGTTGACCCCTTTGCTATAGAAAATAATACTATTTAAGCCAGTGGCAGCACTAATATGATTATGTCATGTTAGGATTGATGATTTTCATATATTACTTCGTCCATAGATCACAATTACTTGCAGTTTGGCGATCATTTTGTGAAAAGGTAATTTTCCCTATTCATATTGTACATAATAGGATATACAGAGGCCTGTGGCGGCCATTTTGAATATCAAGAAATAAATATTTTGTCAAAAAAAAATTTTCAGAGCGTATTCCACTCCTGCAGCACAATTACATACATTTTTTAGCCTATTTGCTGGCATTTTATGATTTTCATGAGTAATTTGCATATTTTGACGGCCATATTGGATTTTGTCAATTTGCGGAAAATGCTCAAGGTTACACGAGTGGTATCATTCAGATTCGTAATCAGCATCCTCGAATTGACAAGAAACCGTCAAAATATGTTGTACTTCACTTAGAACTTAACTGCTATCTTACCCACATTTCTGAGATCGTAGTAGGTCCATGATGAGATCCACATGATAAAGTCAAAATGCTGCACTAAAAAATGAATTCATGATCACTCATGCATTGAATTTCAATTCAATAACTCATGAAATTTTCTCAAACAACAAACTTATCACAATTGATCATTAATCCATCACAAAAACCTCAATTTTGCAAGTTCCAAACAAAAAACCCTGAAAGAAATTGGAAGGCTAATTCCGGCCCTGCCTAATTTTTATACCTTTTGTTTCAGTGGGCAGTGCTCGCTCAAGCATGAATAATTTTCTAACTTTTTGGTGTCATTTGAAAGTTTACTTAATTGGCTTTCCATATGTATATAAGTCTCTCCCCCATTGTGATATATTTTTTTTTATTTGGCAGCCACTTCAAAAATGTTTAGTTTTTTTGGGGGGACGCACTGTATACCCAATAGGATTATAAGAGGTACATAATTATATTTGTGAAAAATATAAAAGGTTCACAGAAATAGAGAATTATATACAGGTATGGAGATTAAAAGAAGAATTCCCATTTGACAGTATTCAATTAACTCACAAACTCAAAAGGTTGCACACAGTTTTGAAGGATACAACATGCTGAAGATATTTTTATTAAAATTGATAACATTGAACAAACGTTTCATCAAAATCAGACAAGGGACTCAGTTAGCCATGAAGACGTAACATATTTTTAAAATCAAATAATGCGAGTGCAAAGCGCAAGTGAAAAATTATGAGATTTAGACCTACTGAACAAGACACTTCAAGTTTTGTAAATCAGGATGAACAAGTGGGTAGAGCGCGAGCAGAAAATTCTTATATTTTGAAGTGATCGAAAAAGTACCTGTCAAGGACTGCTTGCACTCAGCCACTAGACGTTATATTCAAACAATCAAATAAATGCGAGCTGAAAATTTTTGACATTTCTATACATACAGAATATAAAATTTGTTGTAATCGTGAACAGGATAGGTGTATAACTAAGCAATTAATGCGAGCACGAAGCGCGAGCGGAAAAAAAATCGAGATTTAGACCTAAAATCGGGACACTATTCATGTTTTGTAAATCATGAAAAGAATGAGTAATAGGTGATTTTCCTACATTAATAATTTATTTATTTATTCATTTATTTATATATTTATTAAAATATATTTATTCAGGATGACGAGATCAATTAAAAACTGTTTACATCTGGTCCTGACATAAAAAACATAAATACATGTAAATCAATAATATATTTAAGATGAGATAAAAATCAAAGTAATATCTAAAAAAATTGTGTTTAAAGTGTTACAATGCAATACAAGAAAATTTACAATAATGTTATACAAAGAAATAAAGTAAATGTAATTAAATTTAAGTATTTAACAACGAATTAAAGTACACAATTCAGAGACGAAGTGTATGAATTAATGGTTACAGAACTATATAAAAATCGATAAAACTCGGGATAATAAAACATATTCATAAGTTGAACACTGATATGAGATAGAAATAAAAAAGTGTATAATTTATATAAAAGTTTGAGAATACCTTTAAAAAATGTGTTTCATGTATTTATGAAGCAAACTGAATTATAAATATTAAAAAAACGATACATAATAGATTGTAATTATGAATTACGACAAAGATATGGGTACTAAAAAAAGAAAACAATGTTTTGATCGAAGTGTATTTGAACAAAATGGTAGATAAAATGTACATGAAACTGCATATCGGGGTTTGGGTTACAATTCCTTTCCTTAAATAAAACTCTCAGGTAATGTAGTACATATGAATTGCACATCATGGTTTTTATAATTAATTTCTTGTATTTAAAAGTAAAATTATCAAGTGATGTTGCATTTTGGAGACTGGGTGGAAGCTCGTTCCATATTTTAGCACCAGCATATTTAAATGATTGTTTGAATAATTCTAGCTTAGGTTTAGGTATTATTACATTTAAAGAATCTGCGTTTCTTGTGTTAAATCCATGGCGGTCACAATACATCTCAATTTCATTACATAATCGTCCAGGAGCAGTGCCATTAATGCATTTGTCCCGGGGGGGGGGGGGGCACTTCCATTCACGAGTGGATACCATGCGCGACCACGGGGTCTCGAAAAGCACCCTAAACACGTAATTTCCATATTCTGAAAATGCACCCCTTAACAAGTATTGGCGTGTGAAACCCTACCCTTAACAAGTATTGGAAACAAAACGATACTCTTGGCAAATATTCCCTGAAATGAACCCCTAAACAAGTACAGGAATGTTTTATTGTTACGGGTCCTTCGGTCGTCGGCTTTACCTTATTTGGTTTAGTACGACCCCACCTTCTACACCTCGCGCAAATCGGACTCTAAACACGAAGTGTTGCAGCAAAAAGGACATCCTTTATAAAACATTTTGATTTTGTTTTATCATCCCCGCAAATTCGACCCTAAACACGTAATTTTCCTAGTGAAATAGATACCCTTTTTCATTATTTTTGTGTTTTTTACACCCTTATCACGTTACGTACGTAACGTGCCCTATCGTGAAAAAGACATCCTTTTACGTGTTTTTTTGGTCGCGCATGGTATCCACTCGTCAACGTAAGTGGCCCCCGGGGCATTTGTACATGTAAGTGTTGCAAGAAAGTAGTTGCGTCTTTGTTTAATGTTTGGCCCATTGGCCACGACATGTCCGTCATTAACTTAGTTCCATTGTATTTCTCATAATCAAAGTTTTTCGTGACTATTCGTGCTGCTCTTTTTTTGTGTTCTCAACAATTTATTTTTGTAAACTTCTGGGCAATTACCCCATACAGGACATGTATAATCATAGCATGGTTGAATTGTGGATTTATACAATATGTTCAATAAGTTAGAGTTAACAAATTTACTAAGTTTGGCAAGAATATGGACTTTGTATGCGACAGCCATTAGTGTGCATTCCAGATATTTCATGTTATTGACTTGCTCAATCTTGCCCTTCAATATAAATGTTAAGTTCTTTTAAGGATTTTGATTTTAATAGCATCACCTTAGTTTTATCTTTATTAATTCGAAGTCTGTTATCAACATACCATTTATTGATTTCAACCATGTTTGCCTGTAATTTTGCATTTGCATCGGTATTATCTTTTCCACTACCATAAACAATCACATCATCAGCGAATACTGTATATTGCATGAGCCATTTGTAACATATTCCGAAATATCATTAATAAAGATAAGGAAAAGGGTGGGGCCAAGGGCACTATACCCTTAGGAATACCTACATTGGGGTTCCTCATATCTGTGATCGTTTAACTTGATGTTGTACAGTTTGCTTTATATTAGCAATATAATTCTGAAACCATTTAAGCTGATTGCTACGTATTCCATACTTTTCTAATTGATAAATCAGTAAATCATAATCGATGCAAAAAAGCATTTGGAAATATCTAAGAAGCAAGCGGGGGGGGGGGGGGGCCGGGGGGCCACTTCCATTCACGAGTGGATACCATGCGCGACCACGGGGTCTCGAAAAGCACCCTAAACACGTAATTTCCATATTCTGAAAATGCACCCCTTAACAAGTATTGGCGTGTGAAACCCTACCCTTAACAAGTATTGGAAACAAAACGATACTCTCATTGGCAAATATTCCCTGAAATGAACCCCTAAACAAGTACAGGAATGTTTTATTGTTACGGGTCCTTCGGTCGTCGGCTTTACCTTATTTGGTTTAGTACGACCCCACCTTCTACACCTCGCGCAAATCGGACTCTAAACACGAAGTGTTGGAGCAAAAAGGAATCCTTTATAAAACATTTTGATTTTGTTTTATCATCCCCGCAAATTCGACCCTAAACACGTAATTTTCCTAGCGAAATAGATACCCTTTTTTCATTATTTTTGTTTTTGACACCCTTATCACGTTACGTACGTAACGTGCCCTATCGTGAAAAGGACATCCTTTTTACGTGTTTTTTGGTCGCGCATGGTATCCACTCGTCAATGTAATGCATAGTGGGTATGTGCCGCGGAGGGGACCCCCATTTTTACACTCAAATTTCCGTTGCAAGGCATAGCATTTTTATCTTATTGAGAAAAAGAACAAAGAAAGCCGCTCCAAGGCATAGCATTTTCTTCTTATCGAGAAAAAAGAAGAAAGAAATCCGCTCCAAAGCTTCGCATATTTTTCGTCGGTTACGCTGTTCCGGTCACATTGATCTGCTACAATAAGCGGCCGCAGTCCGAACATCGTCTCTGCGCGAGCGCACCCGGCCGCGCTAGCTGCATCATGCACGCATGCATGCCCGCTCCATATAGGGATGCATATATACGCACGTACTCACACGCTGGCGATCCGTTCCAAGGACCACCGTTTTCACAAACATTTAGTTCCGAGGACCCTCCTTTTTACAATAAGCCCGCTCCCAGGGTTTTTTTGTCTCGCCGCGGCCCACCCCTACCACTTAAGTTTTAGTCGAGTGCCCCCCCCGGGAAGCAAGCAGCTACTTTTTCACTTTCATTTATGGCTTCATAAAAATCATCAAGTATGCGATGTAGACTAGTAGAGGTAGAGTGATTAGGTAAAAAGACTGATTGGCCGATTGGTCGACATTGATCATGTCATTTCCATTTTTCATTTAAGTATTTTAATATTTGGGATTGAACCTCTTTTTCGATGATCTTAGATAGGCAACAACAGAAATAGGCCTGTAATCGTTTTTATCTTTCTTTGAACCCTTGCCTTTATAAACCGAGGTTGTTCGCCATGCAATGCAGTCGTACGTCGGGTATTTCGCCAGAAGATTGTAGATTAGGGTTAGAGAATCACATTGTATGGTGCTCCCATGGTGCTGCGATATTTAATGATTTTGTATCTAGATCTAATACATCAACCTTACTGCTTTGTCAAGGTGAGTAAGATGTTTTTAAAATTTTGTTTATCTCAACATTTCTAAATTCAAAAGAATAAACACATTCAGGATTTCTCCAATTCAATTTTTTTTTTCAGGAAAAGTATTTGCTATCATTTTACCAATGTTTGCAAAATGATTGTTTATTTCATCACAGTCAACCTCAACCCGGCGGGGCCAGCTCGGCCCCCTTGGATCCGCGCCTGCCGGTTCAGTGGCCAACTGCGACCATTATTGCATAAAACTGAGCATATTTAAAGGACAAGTCCACCCAAAGAAAAACTTGATTTGAATAAAAAGAGAAAAATTAAACAAGAATAACACTGAAATTTTTTTATCAAAATGGGATGTATATTAAGAAAGTTATGGCATTGTAAAGTTTCGCTTATTTTCAACAAAATAGTTATATGAACGAGCCAGTTACATCCAAATGTGAGAGTTGATGACATCATTCACTCACTATTTCTTTTGTATTTTATTATATGAAATATGAAATATTTTTATTTTCTCGTCGTTGTCAGGTGAAATGAAGTTTCATTCCTCCCTGAACACATGGAATTCATATTTTAACATTTTGTGCTTCAAGTTCAGGCAATGAGGTCCTAATCATATTCGTAAAAATTGAAATATTGTATAATTCAAACATTAAAAAAACAAAAGAAATAGTGAGTGATTGACGTCATAGACTCTCTCATTTGGATGTAACTGCATGGCTCGTTCATATAACTATTTTGTTGAAAATAAGCGAAAATTTGAAATGTCATAACTTTTTTATTTTACATCCGATTTTGATGAAATTTTTAGCATTATGCTTGTCTGATTTTTGTCTATTGATTTAAATCAACATTTTTCTGAGGTGGACTTGACCTTTAATATGATAGACTCCATACGCAATGTTATATGCCGTCCATCTTTCTTCCCGTTCGGCAGCCCAATCGTGTTATTACTTCTTTTTTTTTCTTGACGGTCTCTTTTCTTCATTTTCCATTATATAGTTTTGGGCTCATACCATACCATTCTACCTTCATTTCCCGGTTTTGTTTGCCATTTTCGTCATAATTTTTCATATACATGTATACTAATTATGACTGCATTACTATTTCGAGATGGTTTGTTCTTTCCCATCTGTTCTCCTTTCCTTCCTTTCATCGCTTTCCTTCCATTTGCATTAAAAAAGTTTTTCTGTAATAGTTTTCTTTTCACTTTTTCCTCATTTCCTATCTCCATCAGTCGATCTTTTATTCTAGTTTCCCTTTTCCTTTCTTTGTCTCCCTTTATTTCTTTTCCTGCTTTCTTTTATATTCCCATTGAACTCCACCAGTGTTAAAAAAGGGAATGTTCCGGGGAATATAGCACCAAGTTTAAATCTTTCTAGCCGGACGGTTTGAAAGGTGCGGCCGGGAAGATGAACACGTAGGCCCAAATCAAAGCATATTTAATCAAATTCTAAAAAAAAAGAATAAATATTCAATTTTACCAATATGATTCTCGATCTCTCCCCTTATTTTTACCAGTAAAGGGGGGGGGGGGGGGGGGGGGGTGGAGTGGCACGTAGAAGGCCACTGGCTCCGGAGGTTGCATCGGGAGCTCGGAGGGCCTATTAGTTTCTGCTCCATCTACTATTAGCCTCGGATATGCAGATAATACTAATAATAGCTCGAGCTCCATGATCGGATTGAAGTATAAATTCGCTAACGCTGCTCGATAGCGCGCGCTGCATGAACAGATCGAGCGCCATTTCGCACCCATACATGCGCTATGCCAGTGCTAGTACAGTAGTCGAGTCGTCGACGAAGCGCGCCCTCGATCATTTGAAGAGTTATTTCCCAGACTTTTTGCTGAAGTACGAGTAGTAAATTTGAAATACAGACTGGGAAACTTCTGTTATTCCGTTTTTATACTCGAGACCGCATATTCCAGTTGAACAGTGCAAATGATAAGGTAAAACAGACATTGTTGGTTATTTTTACAATTTTGTGAGTGTAAGCAAGATGATTCTTGCAAGTTGTTTTCGTGAATTGCGGCTTCGTGTTGCGAAATAGTCGGCTTGCCATTGTTCAATTCATTCTGATCGTGTGCTCTCTCCCGTACAGATCGTGAGTATACTGTGGTTTGAATGTTCACGCCAGGTCTAAAGCAAAATGCCATTGCTTCGTCGTCGAGAATTTCGACCTGTGAAATTACCAAAAGATCTGAAACCAACAGAGGAAGTTTTCCTGTGTCGACTTACTAATGAAATATTCAGAGATTATGAGTAAGTATGATAGATGAACATAGTCATCAGTCTGCTAATAATATAGACACCTGACTGGACCTCTAAAGAAAATAAGTGTTAATAAAACAAAGTCTGTGATGTGTACTGACTACTGTTTGGTTTACATGTTCATGCATATATGCACGTGTACAGTTTTAATAGTCAATCAATGTGTCTATGTTAATAGCTTGCATTTGCAGAGCCAGAGGCAGTAGGATAGATCTAGCCTAGGGATTCTAGACTAGATGAATGAATTAACTTTATTCATCCTCCTTGAAAAAACAAAAAAGTAACATATTTATAGGCCTACATGTAACAAGATACATGTACAATTACAGTTGAGGCCAAAAGTTTACATATAACCATGGAATTTAGTGAAATTTGTTCATGTGCCAAATGTCGTAAAATTTACTGTATCTTCAGAAATATATTAATACTACCATGACAAATTTGGTATCAAATGTGATAAAGGGACATGCCATACTCATTTGTTTGATATAAAATTCGTAATGATAGCACAAATATTTTATAAGATACAGTGAGTTTTATGATGTATGGCAGGTGTCAAATTTTCTTTGAATTTCCTGGGTGTATGTAAACTTCTGGCTTCAACTGTATATGCTATTGCATATGTTGAAAACGTTTAAAAGCAACAAATATTGATAATTAAAGGAAAGTAATATAAAGACAAGGAAGACAAGGAGACCTTTGGAAGCCAGGCTTGTTATACGGTCCCTCAGTATTGAAACAATACGTTATTTGTTTGTTTAAAGCAAAACTTGATTCTAGCTAAACTGGTTGATAATACTAAAAAAAAAAAATAGGTTGTACTAACGTTATACAAGGATACGTATGTGGTTAAAAACTATTTACAGAAGAAGTATGGATATGTTGAAAAAAAAGTAGGTATAAAAAAATATATACATGTAGATAGATAGACAAATAGAATAAAGGGGGAGCACAAAGTTACAAGATAGAAAATGGCAAGAGATAAGAGATTTGTAACAAAAACTACAATTGAAATGACTACTAGTACTTATTGATAAGAGTACATGTACCAGTTGGTTCAGACATTTTACAGAATTTATATTGCTAATCACATAGTTCTGCATGTATTTAAAAGAAAAACTTAGATATCATAAATGTACTTATTTAAAAATGAAAGTTTCAATTTTCTTTTTAAAATAGAAATACTTAGAGACCTGGTAATGTTGGAGTTCAAAGAATTCCATAACTTTAACCCTGTACTGATCAGTGTTTTCTGAGCAAATATTGTCCTTGCATGAGGAATACGCAGTGCAGTAGCATTTCTTGTTGGGTAATTATGAAATTGGTTGTTCCTATGACATAAATATGCTAATGTTAATGGCAAATCACCTCTGAAAATTATACATGAGCGACCCCAATTGCAGAAGATAAATATCTTTCAACTTCAAAACATGATGTTCATAAAACAAAGGAGAAGTGTGAGCTAGAAAGTCAGCATTACTAATCGCTCTTATAGCTCTCTTTTGGACCAGATCTAACGAGTGATGTTAGATCTAGAATCTAGATCTAACGTTAGATCTGCTTCTACTAAATTGTGGGTTCTCTTGGCTCCATTTAATCCTGAACTTGTGGAAAGTTTGCAGGTTTTAAACATATATCATGAGCACTGCCAATTGAATGGAGGATAAATTGTTAGGGAGGATAAATTGTTAGGGCCTTCAAGGGTTCATTACCATCCTGCCTGTGGGGAATCTACAGGTAGGACTATGGTATGCCCATTGCCAATGCTGTAAACAGCACACAATTTAAAAAAATCATTAAAATATCACTTTTGTGACTAAAGATACTAATTTCCATACAGTTGCAATTTATTTTTCATGAGTAACTCTTCTGGTATACTAGCACTAAAAGACAAGGAAAAAGGTATTCTCTTCTCACAGAACAGCCAGAAAGCTGAGATCCTTAATGATCAGTTTAGCTCAGTTTTCATGACTGAAAACCTTCAGACATTACCAAACTTCCCTCCAGGTAATATTCTTAGTATAAGTAAAATAACCATTCACACCCCCGGTATTGAAAAACTCCTGAGGAATCTAGTCCCTAAGAAGGCAAATGGGGTGGATGAAATACCCCCTTGTATTCTTTAGGAATTTTCCCATGAAGTTGTGCCGATTCTTGCCAAAATATTTCTGGCGTAAAGCCAATGTCACTCCCATTCACAAGATAGGAGATCGTACAAAACCTGAAAACTATAGGCCTGTATCTCTCAGTTCTGTTTACATACCCATGTAATGAACCATCTTGAATCATACAATATTCTTAACAAATGTCAGCATGGTTTCAGAAAATTGCATTCCTGCGAAACACAGCTCATACAAACCATGTATGACCTCTCTCTTTTGACAAACGGACTCAGACTGACATAATAATAACCAACTTTTCTAAGGCCTACGACACTGCTCCATCAACGACTTCTCCTCAAACTAAAACAATATGGTATCAATGGGAAGATTAATCAGTGGATCTCTTCTTTTTTACAGAATAGATACCAGAGAGTAGTATTAGGTGGTGAATATTCACAGTGGGTTAGAGTACAGTCAGGTGTCCTGCAGGGCACAGTGCTCAGACCCTTATTGTTTATCATCTATGTAAATGACCTATCAGACGACTTGACCACTACTGTACGACATTACGCGGATGACTGCATCATAATACTCTAACATCAAATCCCGAAATGACACTACTAGACTACAGAATGACCTGGGGAGCATTTCATGAAAGGACTTGTCGGACGTTTTATCCGACAAGTCCCATTTTATCTGACAGTTACTATAGTAACAGTGCCTCTCAGCCAATCAGAATCAAGGAAAGATGTCAGATCTGACAACTTGTCGGACAAAAATGTTGATGAAACGGTCCCCTGGACAAACTTCCTGCATGGGAAAATAAGTGGCAAATGAAACTTAACCCAGAGAAATGTTTTGTTCTTCGGATAACTTCTTCTAGATCACCTTTCACAACCAAATATAACTTGGGTAGCGTAGATCTACAGGAAACCACCCACCATTCATACCTTGATGTCAATATCTCTCAAGATCTTAAATGGGTCAAGCATATTTCCAAAATCACAACTTCTGCAAATAAAGTCAACGGCTTTATTAAACGTAACTTGTCATCATGCACAAAACACACAAAAGCTACAGCTTACACACCTTTAGTCCGACCAATCTTAGAGTATATCGTTTGGGACCCGTATACAAAGGAATATATTCATGATATTGGTAAGGTGCAAAGAAGGGCAGCCAGAATGGTATGTACTGACTATTGGCAAACCACCAGTGCTACAAAACTAATGCAGGGGTTAGGATGGGATCTCCTTTCGACAAGAAGGAAAGTTTTGAGGGTTGGTATACTGCACAAGGCCTGGGGGGGGCACTTGGCCCTGCCGGTGTCGGACTATCTACGTCCGGCTACTAGAGCTACCAGACGCACATCGGGAAAATCTTTCATCCAGTGCTCAACTTGCACCAACTGCTTTAAGAACTCATATATTCCAAGCACCATCAAGGACTGGAATTCTCTACCCCCCGACATCCAATCATTCTCAGTCGCCGATAATTTCAGAAGAATCAGAACACAGGCAACTACATTCTTCACAACAAAGACTCAAGCAACAAGGGCTAATAAGAAACAAAGTGCGCACTCCCAATCCTCCTCAGGTGGTTCCTCTAATAGGGACGTTGAGGAGTATCATCATCAAGAAGAAGAACTTGGGAGTAATTTTGGTATTCACCAGAGTGCTTGAAAAGCTTGAATTTTGGGCGTATTTTTGAGCTATTGGTGGAAAGTAATATTGCAAGACAATTGTCATTTTTCAATCTTAATTTTTAATTAAAAGATAATTTAAAGAATCAAATTTATTGAAGAGCCAAGTTATATGATGAATAGCTGTACTGGAAACTCAGTGTAAAAAAATCAAGCAAAAATCAAGCATTTGTCCCAAAAAGAAAAAGAGAAAATACCTAAGCCAAACATTTCCAACCTTATTTCACCACAGGAGTAATAACACTAAACAGAGAACAAGGTTATATCATAACCTTATTCATAGCCTGCTTAGGCATGTTTGGTGTGTTACTGTTAAACAATCATGCCAATTGTGAACTGTAATTTTAGCTTTTAGTATATTATGTGTAATGTAGATTCTACTTTAAAAAAAAAGACCATTGAAAAGAATATTCATGGATTAGGACTGTACTGTTGGGGTTTAGGCCTGGCCTAGACTACACATGATTTAGTAGGTGAGGTATACATTTGGGCTGGGTAATTGTATTGCTGTTATGCTTGAACTTAGTATGGACCAATTACACATACATGTATCAATCATGAGCAGTCTGAACTGAGTGTAGATATGTTTTCTCTTGTGAAACTTTTCACTTGTTTTGTTTCCATAAGATTGATTTAATATACATGTATTTAATATATTCAACAACATTTTGATGGTCTGGCCAAATATGCCCAGCATGCAGCCACAATTTAGCCACTCTCATGGGCGGAAATCCCAGGGGGGACCCCCTACTCAAAATAGTGGGGGGGGGGGCACAATATCAAATGGCCCCCCTTTTATTTTTGGCATTTTATGATGGTAAATACATCATTCAAAATCGAAATAAAACATGTATTTTTGGACGAGATGACCTTTTGGGATGACCTTTTTTTGCTTGTCAAATTTTGGTCAAGTTTCTTCTTTTATTGTTGAAATTAACTACGTGTATTGGCAGGACCAATATCGATAGAATGAACGGTATTATGAATGTATCATAACTGAAAAATAATAGCCACCAGTCATTACAAGAATAGGATTTGTAGCCCTGCCATTACATTAATTTCTAGGATGTACATGTATACAGTGCGTATCAAAAAAAAGTTTACACTTTGAAAAAGCCCTGGGAATTAAAAAATATACAACATGCAGGTAATTTTTTCACATATAATCTTGGGTTTGGGTCTCATCTATCCAATGAAAGTAAAAGTTTTGTCAGAATGTTACACTTGAGTGAGCACTGTCCATTTCTGTAAAGCTCGCAGAAATCTGTTTGCGCAGAAATGCTCGTTTTCATGCTGTGTCAAGGGGAAAGGACGAAATCAAACTTACACTACGAAATATTTATCATACATTTCCCTTGCACTTTTAGTCAATTGGAATAAAACTGATAAATTCAAGCATTTTGTGACAATTTTGCCATCCAAATTGAAATTTCAACACTTAATAAGTACAACCTTTTCCCTATTTGTGCCAGCTGGATCTGAGGACATAACTGAATCTGAACAAAAGTTTATATCAGACATCTCCAGCATTTTTTACTCAGTTTTTATCATTGAAAGTTGATTTACATTTCATTCTTCATTTAATACTTGTTTCTCCACACTTTTCCCAAGCTTAGCAATGATTAACAAAATGAAAATCAAGCTTGAGCCATTCCATGCAAATCACAGCTCAATGTAAAGCAAATATCGTCACGATGGCCTCGGTGTGTTGGATATTGGGGTGGGGCGAAATGCACTCTTCGAAGTGTTTTGGGCAAGGAAACAAGTCAAACAATGTAGAAGATATCTTAAAATCAATTTTACTAGCTAATTTCCATGTGTTCTTCATGATTAAGGTCTACTTTTATTCGCATAACTATTTCAAATTCTGTGCAAATCATTTTTCACTAACTTGTCAAAAGTAAGTGGTGCTCACTCAAGCGGAAATATTTTTCGACAATTATATCGTCATTTGCTTTAATGGACCTGTACTAATGTTAAAATGTGGAACAATCTTCAGGATATTACAAATGTATAATTTTACAGGATTTTTTCAAAGTGTAAACTTTTTTTTGATACGCATTGTATAATATAGAAGTTTTTCTACCACTAGACCACAAGGAATTGACAGCAAAATTGGTTGTTCTATTAAAAGCTTTGTATATTAACTCATCAAACTCTTCAGATCAATTCAAGAAACTTCTAAAAACATACCTCTTTTCCGATTAATTTCTTTTCAATGTATTTTTATTGTAATTATTATGTACTCTTGTTTTAAAGTCGTTTGTAAATGCTGTGATATAGTTAACTATGGAGAGCGTACTAAATGCTAGTTATTATTATAAATTATATGCCTCCACTTCACTCCATAGGCCTACTTTTTGATATTCAAGTTTGAATTCTTGCCAATTTAAGGATTACTGAGTATAGTCTTACATGTAGGTCTGAGTTTACGCACTTGTTTATATTTCTATTTAAATTTGTTTTTTTTCCTACTGTTCATATTTTGTCTTGCCTGCTTGGAAGAGTGAGACTTTAGGCACCGTTTTTCCGATGGCGGCGTCAACATCAAATCTTAACCTAAGGTTTAGTTTTTGAAATATCCTCTTAACTTAGAAAGTACATGTATGTGGATATGAATTTTGTTGGGGTTAATGAGGGGGTGTGGACAGTTTGACTTAGGACTGTGGCGGAAAGGTGGATGAAGATGAAGTCAGGTGTTGACAAGAAAGCAACAAAAATAAAATGTTACTGAAAGACCAATAGTGAGAAAAGTGCTCCTCTTCCTATGATGGTTCTTCATGTTTGGGCTAGTATTTGATAACGGGTATTGAAAGGGTGGGGTTTATTTAATTCATGATCATGATTTATTTGTTGAATTGAGAATGATACAATATGTATGAATTTTGATCAATAAATTTTGAAACTTGATCATGTTCTGGAGGGGTTTGTTCACAGAGTTAAGTTTGACTTGAGTCATGTGGTCAAGTGTCAGTGTAATCTTAGTGCAGCTTACATCTTCTTTGAACAGTGCTTGTTGTTTTGAGTGCAACACAAGTAAATTTTATTCAAGCTGAACTCTGACTCACTTTTAGCTCCTCCCATGTTTAAAGATTTGTCTCTCTTTCCATATGTAGTGATTTCTTCAAGAGAACCATTCTTTGTAACAGTCTGGTATGGAGCTGCAGTCTTACAGGACGCCCAGGTCTGACTTATCAGGAGGCTCTGGAGAGTGAAGAGAAAGCCCTCAAGTTCCTCTCCAGCTTTCCTGTTTATCTGGAGACACCGGTGCTCCTCCTTGCTCGGATGACCAAGCGAGGGAGATTATCTGACATGTGTGAAGACATCTTTGCCTTTGTGAAGGATCGTTTCTTTGTTGGAGAGATAGTGGATGTTGTCCACTTAGATACCAGGTATGAGTTTTAATTTTCAGCGATATAAGTCTTCCCGGCTTTTAACAGAATTCCAGATTTTTTAAAAGTTACAAATTTTTCATGATATTGTATTCATTGAGATATTATTCAAGGCTTTATTTTTGAGGCGCAATCATACACCGCTCACCTAAAACTCATCACGCTCTTCAAAAATAAATAAATATAAAAGAAAATCAGCAAATTTGTTAAGGTCCCCAATATTTGTCAAGTATAATGAGGGATAAGTTGTTTTTGAGAGGGTTCTAGCATCCGTTTTTACATTCATCCCTTATTAAATTTGGTTATTTTTTTGGACCTAAACAAATTTGCTGTTTGTTTTTTAATGTTGCATTCTTTAAAAAAATATTGATGCACAGGTGCCTTAGGGATTTTAGATGAATTTTCAAACTCGTTAATGATTTTCCAGAACCCTAATTTATATTGTTCTACTGTTTCGTTGTTTTAAACTACAATACTACATGCAGAGTGGCTGCTTTCTTTAATTGATTTTCTCTTAAGAAATTTGTTTTCTTTAATTCCATCAGTAACATTGATATAAATTTCTCGCTTCTTAATGCTATATATCAAAATACTGTATAGAGTACATGTATGCACCAAATCGATTAGACCACGGCCTAACTGAACTTCAGAATATGCACCTAAAAGATTGAAAAAACTCAAGACTGTTTGGGAGGGGGGGGGGTGGGGGCACCTCTCCTACCCCCGTTAGGCTCGGTCAGACTTGGTCGCTTCTCTCCCTCACATCATTTGTAATTTCAGGATTATTACATTGTTGTAGCTAACCAGTTAGCCTACTTCCCTGAATATTATTTCATTTCATTTGCAAAGTTTTAAACTGAAGTTAGATATGTGAATTTCTTATGCTTGACTTGAAAGTGCAGCTTAAGAAAATTAATATCAATTGCTTTTCATTTTCTGGACACACAATAGCAATCAACTTGTCTCAAACTTGCCACAATATCTGTGTTATTGTTTATTCATATGACTAAGTCTCCTCAAATCTCAATTTCGGTAAATAAGTTAGGTACCAACTATGCAATGTCAGTTTTATTCTGAAATACTTGTCAAAGTCTGCAACTGAGAAAATAATAATTGCCTGATTTCCTCCTGTCTTGATTTTTGCAATGCTCTCCTGTTTAATTTACCCCTTTACTCTGTCAAACAAATAATTATTGCTCCTATTCTGAATTTGCTGCACTGGCTCTCTATGAAGCATCGCATAACTTCAGATTTTGTTTGCCTTTCATTGCATACATGGATCAGTGCTCCAATACAAATTTCCTTTCCGTATACCAACCAGGTTTCTCTCTTGTATAGGGACAGTGATTTTCCGTTTCTAAAAATTGCCTTTTCCGTTTCAGAAAATCTCAAATTCCGTTTCAGCATGTCTGAAAACGGAAATTCCGTTTCCCCATAGACTTTGTGTACAAGAAAAATTGACAATTCCGTTTACATAGAAAACCAATACGCAACGAGTAGCGATGTCAAAATGCTAGCGCTGCTCAAAATTTGCATCTACCAATGTACTAACATCGCTTTAAAATCCATATTAATCGAAGAGATTCGAGCTCATAAAATATTTAGGGAAACATAATCAACATGAATATATTCTCACTTTTCATATTATTAGCATTATTTTATTGTTAAATGGGATTTTATCGCTGATTTGGGGACTTTTCGGACATCGTTTTGAGCAGTCGACGACTTCCGAATATCCGCCATTTTGGATTTGATGAATCACCGTGATCATTATATTATGACCGAACGTAGAGGGCAGCAACACACGGCCGGATTCTGCCTTCTATGCGGACGTAAGTGTAAACTAATTTGGATACAATCGAGTGTAGTTACGATGTGTTGATTGTCATGATTGTTGTTGCAAAGTGAGATCGTGTTTTTTCAGTTGATATTCGTATTTTGTTGAGGATTTGGGATTAATTTCTGTTGCTTTTTTGTGCATTTTGAGAAAAAACATGTTTTCCGTGATTTTCCGTTTGAAAAGCCACTTTCCGTTTCAAACAGCCGATTCCGTGAATTCCATCCGTTTTCCGCGATCGCGGAAAATCACTGTCCCTACTTGTACAACTTGTTCACTTGTTCCAAAAGTTTCAAAAACTTGGGGAGGGAGGGGGGGGGGGGATCTTTTGCTCATGTGTGCCCCATACTATGGAATAGACTTCTTGAAGACATCAAAAATTGTACAAGTATCTCTGTTGAGACCTCAAAAATGTTCTTGAAAATGTTCCTAATTTCTTTATGCACCTTGAGCACTCTACAGAGTGGATTAGGGGCTTTATAAGTCACATGTCTTAGTATTTATTGAAATAAACCACTACCCCAGGAGCCGTGGTGTAGTGGTTCTGACTCTCGCCTTGTAAACAGAGGGTCGTGTGTTCGAATCCCACCGCGTTCTGGCGTCCTTTGGCAAGGCGTTAATCCATACTTTGCCACTCTTGACCCAGGTGCTAAATGGGTACCCGGTAGGATGTGAAAGTCATTGTAGCTTGTCCAGTACTGTTTGCACCTCACAGGCGACTGACTGGAATACTCCCCGGGGAGTGGAGGATGTGCACACATTGTGTGCGGGAATGACTGATTGAATCCGATGACCGGGGTAATAATATATCTGTAAAGCGCTTAGACACGTCGTTCCGATGGATTAAGCGGTATATATAGCGGATCATTATTATTATTAAACTGAATAATTTTATTCTAAAAAACTGATTTTCAACATTTCATTGGTTCACACGGTGATTACCTCCTTCAACTTACAGCCATTAATAGAGATATTCCAGATTTTGTAGTGAGTTAAATCTTTAAAGGACTCATGAATGTTGACATCTGACTATCTGAAACTGCACTACTGCCACTAAAACACTTTATGGTTTGAAAGACATCGTTCTCATTACCACCCTAAAATTAGTTTACGGGAAACTTACTAGTTTTATGTGTAGTGAGAACAATTGAAGCGGTCTTTCAAACCAGTTTGAAAACCACCTCACGATGTAGTTTTCAAGATCGCTTTGCCTCGTTAGACTGGCTTTAGTGTAAGTGTGGACACAACCTTTCTTCGGGAAGCAATCTTTACACATTTTGAGCCTGCTACTCCACACACTGCATGTATAATGTCAACCCTGCGATTTCAAATTTCACACGAAACCTGTCACCCCCCACATGTAAAGTGGTTTTGAAAATCACTTTCTGCTGATCAAATGGGAATGCTAGCAAAACGATCTTGCAAACTGGTTTCCTGAACCACTTGCCAGTAAAATAGTTTGATAAAGAATAATGAGAATGGTGTCTAAGTAAATATATTATTCTTTATCTTTCTGTTTATAATCTGTATAGAGAAACATGTCGGGTTAACCGTGTGATTGTACCTCCCGAATACATGGATGATGTCAGTGTGGCTTCAGAGAGCAGTGATGATGAAGTCATCTTTATCAAGGATGATGGAAAGGAAGAAAAGCTCAACACTTCTCATGGAGAACAAAAGACTCCCAAAAGGTATGTTATAAAAGAACAAAACTTTTGTTAGCATTTGAGGCCGGGCTGATTTAAAAAAAAAAGAAAAAGGAAAACAAAGAAGAAAATGGATTATTCAAAGAATAAGCTCTTATATTAGAAGCACAGTGATATCACCATTGTTTTATACTTTGTTGCTATTCTGGCCTCACTTTAGTTTGACTCAAGTACCATGCCATTTCCAACTTAGTCACTACTTCGGGCCCATCACAGAAGATATTGTGTTTGAATAAAACCCAATTAAAAAACCCCTTCAAACCCAAACAAATAAAAAACTCGCTGCAAATGTATGTTTCTGATTTTCTGAAAGACAGGTCTGCAATTTTTAGTTGTAGTTGATTGCAATTCTATCAGCGAATTCCCTCTGGCTTTATACTGACTATTGTAACAGAATATGCAATTGACTGAAGTGGACATAACATGTATTTGTACTAACAAGGTAACATTGCTGAACCATGTGTTTTTGTCTTTTTACCAAAGGACATTGAAACCACAGATGCTAAAGCCAGCCACCTACAGATATGAAGTGACTTCTCTTCAGGGTTCTGGGACATATATTGCTCCTCATGCCAACGTCAGGTGAATACCATACAGTACTATGATTTCTTGCCTGCTTAAAGGACAAGTCCACCCAGGCAAAAAGTTGATTTGAATAATACGAGAAAAATCCAACAAGCATAACACCAAAAATTTCATCAAAATCGGATGTAAAATAAGAAAGTTATGAAATTTTTAAGTTTTGCTTAATTTCACAACACAGTTATATGCACATCATGGCCTGTATGCAAATGAGGGGACTGATGACATCACTTACTATTTCTTTTGTATTTTATTATATGAAATATGAATTATTCTAATTATCTCATTGTCCTGTGAGATAAAGTTTTATTCGTCCCTGAACATGCAGTATTACCATTGTTATATCATCTTATGGTTCAGTTAAGTTGGTCCTTAATGACAAATTGTTAAAAATTGAAATATTGTATAATTCAAACAATAAAAAACAAAAGAAATAGTGTGTGATGGACATCATGGACTCTCTTATTTTCAATGTCACTGAGTTGTGCATATAACTGTTGTGTGAAAATTAACAATTATTCTAATTATCTCATTGCTCCTGTGAGAGCTACATTAGGTTCACCAAGGTTCTACACAGAGTTTAGAAATTTTGACTAGATAATAATTAATACTTAATTCATATGAAATTTATTCATAGATCACAAAAAATGCTTCTATGTCATTTCTTCATCAATTTCAATTCTATTTATGTCACCAATATAATTCACTACAGTGTCAACTGGGCTGAAATTAAAATTGTGTTAAATTGTGTTGCGAGATGCCGGATGAGTTCCACATCATTGATGTGCTAGTTTTATCTTAAGTTATTTGGCTGAACATAAATGTCCTCTCACCCTGAATGGGTTTGGATAGGCTTGAAATCCATGTACAGTATAACCAAACAGGTTTCTATTAACATTTCTATCTATTTTTATCATCTAGTCGTAAGAGAGGGCTCTTCACAAAGGACAAGAATAAACTTTACTTGAAACACCACTGTAAGGTGATTGACTTCATCTGGAGTGTTAAGGTAAATAAGAGATTCCTAGGAGAGTGTTTGATCAAGTTGTTCATAGAATTACACATGGCATGAATGACTGGATTATGAAGTGACAAATTGAGATCTAACATTAGTCTCTTAAAAAACGTGTGGAAATCACTATACTTTGCACTTTCAAGGTGAGTGCAGTTCTACTCTAGCAAGGATAATTAAAAAATGATTACTGGTAGGCTAATGATCTTACTTGCCATATTCCTTACTTTCATATTGTCTTGCTTAGCTTTATGAACAGCTTCAGGAAACAACTGGCCCCAGGATTGTTAGGAACTGTAGAGTTTGAAAATTCATTAAAAAAAAGGTTCTTTAATTTCTAATTTCCCTTGTGAAATTATTGCAAATACATACTTCAAAATGTTTGGGAAAAACTTATATCAATCTCAATCCTATATCAAATGAGTGCATCTTTGAATCCCACTTTGGCTGATAATGTTTCAAGTTATAAACTAAAGAATCATTTTTATAAAAACTTAGTTGTTTTAGGTTGGAGGGAGAGCTCATTAGTATGAGTGAAATATTAAATAATTTACATAAAATCAAAGATTGATGGAAAAGATAGCAATACCATCATTTCGTATTGGAAAATATAACTTTTTTCTAGAGTTACACTTTGAGCTCACTACCAATAGCCAAAAGTTTGTTACATTCTTTTACAAAATACTTTGGAACTTGTAGGAAATTTAGGGGCTCTTTTTATTTTTTTAGTGATCTTTGGGGACTTTTCTTGGGGCCCAACTTTGCCCCAAGACCTCCCCCAATTTTGTTATACTGTTCTGCAGGGATCTCAGAATTAAGGAAATATATGCATTTGCATGCAAATCATAATACTATTACCTAAATATAATTTCATTTATTTTTTCAGCCCCAATATGTTGACAAGTTTCAGCTGGATAAGAAATCCTTTGGGGACTTTTTTGCTGGTCCCTTGCCCAACTTTTCGTCCACTCCTGCGAAGAGGAATGTGCATAAGGTCATGGTTGAATCAGATCCAGGGTCATCTGCCGATGATGACACAGAGGAAGAGGAAGATGACGAGGATGAAGATGATGACATCCCACTCATGGAAGTGAAGAAAAAGGCAGAGGCAAAGATGGGCAAGATAAAGAAAAGTAAACAAATTTAAAATGTTTTTGATTCAATAGTGAAAGAGATATTTTAGCTTTGCAATATACAACCTATTCTCTGACACATTGACACGATACACTGATCTCCTTTAACCCTTAAAGGCCCGGGGGGGGGGGGAATTGGCCCCCCTCGACATTTTCGCGATTTAGTCGCACAAAATTTTTTAACCGCGCCGCTCACTGACTTTTTACTTTCAAGTCTTGCGTAACTTTTGAGACAAACTTTGCGATGCCCGGGTATGCGGCTACGAAATTACGCAACATTATGTAAGTGCATGTCAGACCCCAAATTGCTCAAAAACATTAATTCATGTACAAATATAATGCAAATTGTGTATTTAGCCAAAATTCATAAATGAATCATTATTACTACTTTTGCGGATTAAAATTAATTTTGTCTTGTTTATGATCAGAATTAAGTCTGCAACAATTTAAAAAAAAAAATGAAAAAAAGTAAAAAAAAGGAATACATAAGAAATTTAAAAAACAATAAAATACAAAAGAGAAAATTTGCAATACCATTTTTTTTTTAATGTGCATTTGATCAGAGTCCTACAAAGAGTGAACAAAAAATGAGCAATTTTGGGGCCATGATAAGTTTTTATTTCATGTATAAATTAGCATAATTAATTCATTAAAAAAAAATTATTTTTTCAGAAAAATTAATCATACAGCCTTGTAGATTTTATAGCACACTACCTCCATGCAAATGTTCGCGATGCTTGTGCGATCGACAGCAGAGATCTCGGGGGGGGGGGGGGGGGGGGGGGGTGGGGGGCAGAATCCGCCCCTTCTTGGCTGTGAGATGGGTCCAAATAACCCGGCTCTTTTAGGATTAACAATTTTTTTTCTTGAATTAGGTTTTGAGCTCTTTGTCAAGCTTTTAGGGCTTACAATTTAACAAATTATGCAGTGAACAACAAAACTGTTGAGGATAAGAGGCACGTAAGGACCCCTAAGACATTGACATTGTACAGCAAGAGATTGTCTTCCATCAAGACTTAATATGATAAGTTTGCTGAGTTTATTGTTGACGAAATGGCATTGTAGGCCAATTAGGATCTAAATATTTATAGTTTATATTGTGTTCTTCATTCATGGATGTACATTGACAATTTGATCCTTGTATTGCATCATTCAATGTTTCTTTGTATTTGACTCTTGTAGAAAAGAACAAGGGTGCCAACAAAGAGAACCAAGTAGCTCAGCCGAAGCTAACAAAGGAAGAACGGGCAGAAATGAGAGAGAAGATGAGGGCTCAAAAAATTGCTGAGAAGCTTGAGCTGAAGCAGAAGCTGGCTGAAGAAAGAGCATTAGAGAAGGCCAAGAGATGGGAAGAACTTGCCAGACTCAAAGAAGAACAGAAAGTTCAGCGAGAAAAGGAGAGAATAGCGAGGAGAGAGCAAATGAAGAAGGATATTGAAGAAAGCAAGGAGCGAAGGAGAAAGGTATGGTATAGTCGACTACTTTGTAAGCAACGAGTCCTATCCCATTTTGAAAAAGGAT
The DNA here is from genome assembly GCF_018143015.1 of Lytechinus variegatus. Lineage (NCBI taxonomy): Eukaryota > Metazoa > Echinodermata > Echinoidea > Temnopleuroida > Toxopneustidae > Lytechinus > Lytechinus variegatus. The sequence continues at coordinate 45,167,148 of NC_054746.1, forward strand.
CCTAGCTTTGAAATAAACCGTCTAGTTTCAGTGTATCATTGTTCTCACAGTGACTGTGCTAAGAAGACCTCAAATTGTTTATTTGCCTACTTTTGATAGACCTACCCATAATTGGTATAGACACACAATGAATTAAATCATTCCCTAAATTTGAATACTTTAGAGGCCACTTTTTTAGAGGGAACATTTATATTAATGTTGTAACCCGCAAGTGAAAACCCGAACCGTACCGTCCCGTATAATCCAATAATTTGGAAGCGGGACCCGCTGACCCGCCGGGTTTTAACCCGCAAGTCAATTTATCTTTGAAAAATGAAAATTATTTTTGCAATCCCCACACTATACAGGCTCAAATCAGGAAAATATATGCCAACTACTAACCTAGCCTAGAGTGAACTGAATTTACTTACAATTTGCAAATTCGCCTTTTATTCCGGAGAGAAAATGTTTTTTTGGGGTGACTTTGTACCACGAAATGGGTCCGCTGCGATCCGGGCTGCGATCTCGAAATTGAAAGCATTACGCAATTAACTCCTGATTATATTGAAGCGCAGCGCGGGCTAGCTCAGCAAAGATCGGCAATGTGGTTTTTCAGTCCAGGTCAGTCGACACGGCGACTCACAACAATCTAATTACAATATTCAATTCTATGGGATAATGATTACTATGGGACCTCGTCTATAAAGTAATCAAAATTAAAATAATAACCAGGATAATGATACAGTTATTTTTTTCTTCTTGCATATCTCCATATTGTTTCTTTTTTTTTATTTCTTCCAATTCTTTGTAAACTATTATACAAACGTGTACGAGGGCGCCCATGAACTTACGTAAACAACTCGTGTTAGCTAGCATAGCTAGGCTTTTATTTATTTTTTTTTATCTCGCTCGATCGATCTGTCAAGAAAAGGGTACTAGTATTTGCAAGAAACTTGCAATCCGTTGCAATCCAATTTTACATCTTCAAAAATCTTAAAGACTTTCAATCAATTGCACATCGGAAAAAATAAGAGATATGGGCATTCAGGGTGTGGGGGCTTCAGTTTTCATCAGAAAATTATGAAGTAACGAAAAGGAGGGTTAGTTAGCCACTAGACCACCATACCATGTCTTCAAAAAAGGGCAGCTAACACTCTGACCTGACGGCACGCTCTATCAGGTCATGACCTAATTTGGTAATCCAATAAGCAAACAACCGTCTCACTGCCGTGCACCGCAAATCCCTCGAGCTCAAACAGCGAGCGTTGCCGTGGAAACAGGCTCAACTCGCCGCCCACTCCAAGTCATAAAGCATTCCTTTCTCTGCCACGTGGCCTATCAATCGCTCCTTGCCAGACATGATTACGCAATGTATTCTGTCTTCTGTTTACATTCTCCGAACACATCCCCCTCCTCTCTCTCTCCCTCGCCCCTCTCCCAGTCGTAAAACATTCCTTTCTCTGCCACAAGGACTATCACTCGCTCCCTGCCAGACATGATTAAGCATTTTTTTTTCTGGCTACTGTTTACATTGTTCTAACACATCCGCTCACCTCTCCCCCTCTTTCTCTCGCCCCTCTCCCAGTCGTAAATCATTCCTTTCTGTGCCACGTGGAGCACACTCGCTCCCTGCCAGACATGATTACGCAATTTCTTCTGGCTACTGTTTACAATCTCCAAACACACATCCCCCTCTCTGTCTCTCAGTTTCACTGGCCTTTCTAATCAATGAATCTGTTTATATTTTCCAAACATCCCCTCTCACTGCACATTTTAACTTTAAAATGATATAATGAAATAACTTAACTAAGAAGAACATAAAAAATTCAAAATGTTACAACTTGAAAAGTAAGCTTCGTTGTTTCCAATTATTTTTATATACAACAAAGTTACACAGCGCACTAGCGGCTAGCACACACAAATGTTTTGACGTAATAACTCGAAAATGTTATAACATGAATTCATGAAATAACTAAGAAGCCAAGAAGGACATGTAAAAAAAAATAAACTTCAAAATGTTACAACTTGAAAAATGAGCTTCGTTGTGTCTAATCTAATTTTTATAAAGATACAATAATTATTATAAGTTACACAGCACAGACAAATGCTCGAACTTGTTTAACTTGAAAATGTTATAACTTTTAACATGAAATAACAAGAAGAACATGAAAAAATTAAACTTCACAATGTTCCAACTTGAAAAATGAGCTGTTATGTCCTATGTCCAATCATTTTTTTGAAGATAATAATACAACAAAGTTACACATCGCAAAACAGCATGTATCGGGATGCAGAACAAGTCGGACTTTACTTTCCGTCGATTGCAGTGCTGCATTTAATATAAGCTGTATTCATGATGAAGACCGAGTCACAAAAAATTGATGGATTTTATTGCAATTTCCAAGCATATGAATGGTATTTCTTAAAATGTTTTCACTCTTTGAGTTTGCGTTAAGATCTTATTAAATTCTATTCTGTTCGTGTTGCTGGTTTGTAAAGTTAATATAATAAAGGATTTGCATTATAGATTTTTTGAAATTGTGTTACTTAAAAGGAGTACTCCAGGTTGAAAATGATTATATCTATCATCTAACTAAAGTGAATAAATCAAACCATATTATTTTCAGCCCAAAGTACCCCCTTTAAGTTTGACTGTTATATATCTAGAATCTAGAGAGACCCCGTTCATACCTGCAGAAATAATTCATAGTTGCTCTGATTTCCAGAGAAAAATTATAATATCCTTGCTCTTTCGATAATAATCAAAGTTTAACAAAATCCATAAATTATCAGACTCTTCCCCGAAGTTCCCCTACCGTACAATGAATTAGGCACACACGTCTTACAACGTTAAATGTACATGTAGGCTATGTCACAGATTGATATAAAAGACAACCAGGTAGTGTTCACATTTTATTTCTCAGTCAGCGAGGTAGAGTTTATTCACTTTAATCATCGTCAGCATCTCAAGATTTTTGGGTTTCAGCGCACATCTCTTCCTAGTAAGAACGTCCCCTGCAACACTGAACATGCGCTCACTTGTGACGCTTGATGGTGGACTAGCCAGCATAGCTGCGGCGACAGGCGCAAGGTGTGGGAACGTACCACGATGATGTGACCAATATTCCAACGGATCGTCTGTTGGCTGTATCCGTGGCTGAGAAAGGTAGAGGTCCAATTCATTCTCAAAGGCAACGACATACGCTGGTCTTCGTGGAACCGCGGCCATCTGATCATCTGAATCGTCTGATGATGACGAAACCATTGCTCGTGCGATAGCAGATGACAGGCTCAGTGGAGGTGGAGGAGCCTGAGCAGGAGCTGCTGCAGGATGTTCACGCATGGGAACGTTGGGTTCATCATCCTCGTGCTGATTGTGGTTGTCGTCCGAATCTATCGGTGACGGAGCTGTAATGAGGTCTCCAGCGATCTCGAGGAGTTGTGTCTTGATGGCCTCTTTTGCTCCATCCCTCCTTGGGGCAAACTTAGCTTTATACCTGAAAAATAGCATGTAAAAAAATCAAATGTAAGTTTATTTTATTAATTTTAATATAATCTTTGATTTGAATCACAGCTGGAACAATAATTGCCGACTAGTAAATAAAACAGTGAGATATTTGGCCTGAAACAAATGTAAGAATTATTAATTCAATTAAAGGAGGCTTAGGTTTCTTCACAAAATAGAATTAAAATTGAATTGATAGGAATGTTTTAACGAATCCATCAATATTATGTAATTGATATACTGTAGCCTATTTATGAAATAAAAATCAGATAATGAATTCAATTCAACTTCATACAAATTTTATGCTTGTATAGTTTTATTATTTTATGTTACCTTGGATTCATGAATGTTGAAGCGTGGAAGGTGCGGTAGACGATGCTTGGATCTGCAACAATGTCTGGGCATGACTCTGGATCTAAAATCCACTTCATTCTCTGCTTCATTCCGTCATGAAGATCACGAAGGATGCTCCCCACACCACGTACTCGATCACCGTCCGCTTCGAGAGCCTCAAGTTGCCTCAACATCCCCTTCACCAACGGGACGTACGAAGACAAGTCTGCATTTGCCGATGACACTGCCAGTGTAACATCCAAGGATGGCTGAAGCACATTTATCAGATTGGATAGCACATCAAGGGCTTCAGACCAGTGCTGGAAAAGCAACGGGCGACGGAAATCTGGATAATTCCTCATTATTCTGTCATTTGCCAGCGCTTCTACTGCGTCCCTCTGAATGATAATGGACTTCAACATGTCCAGCGTTGAATTCCAGCGTGTCTCTACATCTCTGTGTAGAGAGATAACACGACGTTCATCTCCGATGATTTCTTTGAAACGCCTCCTTACTGGTGCAGCGTTGTTGACCTTGCTGACTAGAGTGCGTAAGGCGGCAATCGTATCCTTCACTGCTCGCTGTGACGTATGGAGAGCCTTTTGAGTCTCTAGATTGATGCAGTGAGCCAAGCAAGGGACCCATCCCCTGCCCAGCGGTTCCAAATCGGCTCCTCCCATCAGACACTTGCGAATGTTAGCCCCGTTGTCACTAACTGCGAACATGACATTTCGGATGGGAGTGTACTCTTGAATTACTGCCTCGATGTGTGTGCGGAGGTTGACGGCCGTTGTCGCATCCTCGAAGTCGCTCAGACTAACAAGTGCTTGGCGTCTCTTGTACTATAGTTGCGGGAGAATAAAAAAGATAAAAAAAAAATGGAAATAAAATCTGAACCTGACCCGCTGACCGACTTTATTTCAGAATTTCAGAGAACAATCTTTAAAAGTTACAATGTAGAAATGAAAAGGGGGAGTAATTTTTTTTGCCCGACATAATACATTGAACATTATATTATTTTGTCAATCATATATATAACGCAAACATGCAAAGAGTAAGAATAAATGACTACAACATGAAATGATCAAGTATGTCTGCCAATCGACATGATCGAGTTCAGAATTTCACATTGTACCACTTTAAAAAGGGAAAACAAAGACTGTCAACGAATGTAAAATGAAGAATTCAGTTGGGAAGTGTGTTCACATTTTTTTAGAGAAGGCATCATAATCATGATATGATGTGATTGTGATTATGTTGAAATGAAAGTACTTCTACTTATAGTCTTATACTATTACTACTAATAAAATATAACAATCATTGTCATTATCCTAATTAATAGCAAATGCGCTTTATTTGAACTCTGAACCTCTTGTGGCAATTTGAGATATGCTAAATTTCGAATAGATCATATTTAATTAACAGAGAACCTGGCAAATTTAATTAAAATAATTATGTATCATTCAATATTTACTTACGGAGTTTTCATGCAGCTCCATCCAATGGAAAGTAACACACATATACTCGATACTCTGATGAGATCTCCACAAGTCTGTCGTTAGGGAGATACTTCCAGGGATCGAATTCCGTATATCAAATAAGAGTTTCTCCCTCATCTCATTGTAGAGGCCAGGCACCACAGTTTGAGAAAAATACGGACGAGATGGGATGTCATAGCGAGGATCCAGCTTCCCAAGAAGCTGTTTGAAGCCGTCATTCTCAACGATACTGAAGGGTCTCAGATCAAAACCCATCATTTTTCCGATGGACCTGTCTATTTCCTGCGATCTGACGCTATCCCTCCTGTATTTCGCCCTTCTGGCAATATTTTCAGCTAAAGTTTCTTGCACATGGCCATCTCGTGGACGAGGCCGAGCGGCCACTGGCTGTCGTTCAGGATTGGGTGCTGCTGGTGCTACCCCGGGGTTTGCTGCTGCTCCGGCGTCGCCGGCAGCTTGTGGAACAGCAGCTTCATTACGACGTCGATGACGAGCGTAGGCGAGGCAATCCATGAGATGACGACGGAGGTTACTCGTCCCTCGATTTCGGCCTTCTCCGGCCTTCCTCCTAGCATTGCAATAATTACAGTGTGCATATGCCCTATCTGCCTGGTCATCGGTGAAATGTTTCCATACATCGGACGTTCTGTTCGCCATGTCTACTCGATTTGGTTGATGAAGCCAGAATGATGGAGGAAAGAAATCATCAACATCAACCCTAAATGTGTGTTTACAGTATATTGTAATTTAACAGAAAGGGGTCTTTGTTCAGTAATTAGGGGGATTTTGAGATTCTGATAAAGAGATAAGGGTGGAAGTACCGAAGGTGGAATACGAGCAGGTTTTTGGTGGTTATCTAACAAGAGCTTAACAACTTAAGGTATCGCTCTGTCTTTTTATCAACATCAAATCAAATGTCCCGCCAAGTGTAATACTTCCTTTAATCTGCACGGTAAATAAATCGATAGTGCCGACTAGCAAGGAGGTGGGGAGCGTGAGAAAGTGAATGTTTCATCATTACTTGCAGAGAAGATACAGCTGCCAATTACATCGCCGTTTGTCAATCAAATTTATTGTTACGTAAACAGGACTGAGGCGGATCCAAATGATATATTGGAAAGCGTCAGATTCGGATTCCCGTCCCCTTGTTATCAGCATGGATCATTATAAGGACCCATGTTATCAATGAGCAGTGAGTGAGCTCCAATTAATTAGCTCCAAAATGGCTTAATCATCGAGTGGGAACTCTTGTCGTGGGAAATAAGAAAGTAATTCATTAAGTTTCAACTTCTCAGTTCATTATTCATCTTCAATTTTGTCATTTAATTCATTCACGATTCAAATTCAACTATCATTCATATTCACTTATTCATGAAAAGATCTCCTGCCTCCTAGTTCAAAATTCCTTCACGATTCAAATTCAACTATCATTCATATTCACTTATTCATGAAAAGATCTCCTGCCTCCTAGTTCAAAATTCCTTCACGATTCAAATTCAACTATCATTCATATTCACTTATTCATGAAAAGATCTCCTGCCTCCTAGTTCAAAATTCCTTCACGATTCAAATTCAACTATCATTCATATTCACTTATTCATGAAAAGATCTCCTGCCTCCTAGTTCAAAACTTATCGTGTCGTTCGTTCATTTCTTCATTCATATTGTATTTTGTTTAATCTCACATTTTCACTTCAGTTCAAACTTTCTTTAAAGTTTTCAACTGTCTTTCATTCATCTATTTTATTAGTTTCTTTACTCAGAAATTTTTTATTCTGACTCAAATTTTTAATCAATTTAGGCGTCGTTGATCTGTTTTGAATCGTTGCTAATATGAAAATCATAATTTTCATTCAGGTCGTTTAGATTGCTTCCACCAATTTTATTTTCAACTAGTAATTGATCATAACAAGATTATATAAAGATTGCGATCCGTGAATCCCGCGATTATCATTTTTATAGATGACTCAAATAAAATGGGCTGGCGAAAGCCGAGTCGACTGACCTGGGGACAGCATTTATCACGTGACATATCGATAATCAAGCTCGCTCTAGCTCTTAATCTAGCTATAAGTATAATTAAGGCCGATCACACCGCCCGAGCGTTGTTGGAGCGGTCGTGGAGCAAAGTGAGAGAGCGTCGAATTTTGCTCACAAAATTGGGGGAAAAATAAAAAAATCGAAAACAAAATAAAAACAATCGAAATCGATAATCTCTCCGCTCCACGACCGCTCCAACAACGCTCGGGCGGTGTGAGCGTGTGGCCAGGCTAGGCCTAGCCTTTAAGCCGCGTTTGTCTTATCGCTTTTCTATATATATACGGACAATTGATTTTGAGTTTTTGACTGCGCTGCACTGGCGCTCATAGCAACTCCATGTAGGCCTACCGGTATGTCGAACTGTGGAAGTCTTGGTCACTGTTCACAAGACAAAAATACGACGGCATTTTTTTGAAGGAAATATCTACGTCTCTAAAAGAATCCGCCACGTAAGAAGCACATGATCCTAACTCAATTTTCATTTTTAATGTTTTTATTATGTGTCGTTACTTCTCCCTTTTTTCGTATGACGGTCTGCGGGTTTGAGAATGAACCCGGCCCGGCCCGCAACCCGCGATCGGAGGCATACCGGCAGGTTAACCCGTACCGCAACGGGTGCGGGTTACAACATTAATTTAGATATTACAGGATAAATGGAAACAAAATAAAAAAGGTAAAAAAAAATAGGTCAAAGAGACATCAAGGTCAGTCAGCAGGTCATCCAAGGTCTATAAGATAGGCATTGAGACCAGTCAATAGGGCACCCGTGGTCTGTGAGAGGGGCATTGAGACCAGTCAATAGGGCACCCGTGGTCTATGAGAGGGGCATTGAGACCAGTCAATAGGGCACCCGTGGTCTGTGAGAGGGGCATTGAGACCAGTCAATAGGGCACCCGTGGTCTATGAGAGGGGCATTGAGACCAGTCAATAGGGCACCCGTGGTCTATGAGAGGGCCATTGAGACAAGCTGCATCTTTTCCAGTGGAAAGTATGTGGAAAAAATTTATAAAAAAACAGAGTTCCTTTATAACAGGACTCCGGCTCTTACAGACTGTTGACAAGGTGTCTAAATATATGACACATTTTTGTTAAATTTACATATATTGTCTTTAAGATAATGAAAATGTTGATATTTTTAATACAGGAAAGAGAGGAGGAGAGAGAACGCCAAAGAGCATATTACATTCAAATGAAGGAGTATATGAAACCAAGAGAAGACTTAGAGTGTGATGACCAGAAGGTAAATCTGCCATTCTTTTACTTTTTTGACCCGATACAGTTTGATTATCGAAAACTTGTATGTATGTCAGTGCTGCCAAATAGTACGACTTTGTCATATTCCGTACGATTTTTCACTTAAAATACAACACTAGGATTTTTCAAAATAAAATGGGATTTTACAAACATGTAGCTATGGCAAGGCTCGACATTAGCGGTGGCCCGGGGCCACCAGAAATTCACTTTGGGCAACCATTATTGAAAGTTTTGGTGGCCCGAATCGGGCAACCAATAATTTTCAAAAAATTTTCTCCTGATTTTGCATGCATTTATCAACTTTCTACAGTTCAAATTGCAAGCCAATTCGTCATCCGCCCTTTTTGTTGGTCTACACACACACACACACATATGACAGTACATAGGCTTACCGCTATAGCATACAGTAGCTATTATCTAGCCGACCGCACTGGCCGACTGGCGTGAGCTTTGCATGAAACCACTGCAGCTACATGTAGCTACCGTATTTTCCGGAATATAAATCGCGGCCGTATATTAACCGCACCCCCAAAATCGGAAGGCTTTAAAAAAAAAAAAAAATTGGCAAACCAAGTGTAATAATTATTTAGGTGAGCAAATTCTACTGACAGTTGTTGATAGACCAAAAGATATATTACTAATTTTTGTGTTAAAAAAAATGGTTACTTTATTCTTTAACTTTATTATTCAAAGAATATAAATTATTTCTTTGTAGAATAAAGAAAAAAAGACCATGAAGTGGCAGTATTGTATATCAAACTTATAGTCTAAAAAGGGGAAAAGAAAACAAAAATGTTGAGAGAAAGTGAGGGTGAAAAAAATGAATAGAGGACATTTTTTATTGCCTAATTTCTAACCGATTACGATTACGATCGATTACGATTACATGCCTATTGTAAAGCATTTTCAATGCACTTTTTAGGTGTAAAAAAAATATGTTTTCATCACAAAAAAAAAGGGTTTTTGTCTCACCTGCGAAGCAGAGTGAGACTATAGGCGCCGCTTTTCCGACGGCGGCGGCGTCAACATCAAATCTTAACCTGAGGTTAAGTTTTTGAAATGACATCATAACTTAGAAAGTATATGGACCTAGTTCATGAAACTTGGCCATAAGGTTAATCAAGTATTACTGAACATCCTATTAAAGTTTCATGTCACATGACCAAGGTCAAAGGTCATTTAGGGTCAATGAACTTAGACCATGTTGGAGGAATCAACATTGAAATCTTAACCTGAGGTTAAGTTTTTGAAATGTCATCATAACTTAGAAAATATATGGACCTAGTTCATGAAACTTGGACATAAGGTTAATCAAGTATCACTGAACATCCTGCATGAGTTTCACGTCACATGACCAAGGTCAAAGGTCATTTAGGGTCAATGAACTTTGGCCGAATTGGGGATATCTGTTGAATTCCCATCATAACTTTGAAAGTTTATGGATCTGATTCATGAAACTTGGACATAATAGTAATCAAGCATCACTGAATATTTTGTGCAAGTTTCAGGTCTCATGATTAAGTCAAAGGTCATTTAGGGTCAATGAACTTTTGCCAAATCGGGGGTATCTGTTGAATTACCATCATAACTTTGAAAGTTTATTAGTCTAGTTCATTAAACTTGGACATATGAGTAATCAAATATCACTGAACATCCTGTGCGCATTTCAGGTCACATGACCAAGGTCAAAGGTCAATGAACTTTGGCCGAAGTGGGTGTATCAGTTGAATTACCATCAAAACTTTGAAAGTTTATGGATCTGATTCATGAAACTTGTACATAAGAGTAATCAAGTATCACTGAACATCCTGTGCGAGTTTCAGGTCACATGATCAAGGTCAAAGGTCATGTAAGGTCAATGAACTTTGGCCATGTTGGAGTTTTTTGTTGAATAACCATCATATCTCTGTAAGTTTATTGGTCTAGTTCATAAAAAGTGGACATAAGAGTAACCATGTATCACTGAACATCTTGTGCGAGTTAGAGTAGTATTCAAAGTCAGCACTGCTGCTATATTGAACCGCGTGATGCAGGTGAGACGGCCAGAGGCATTCCACTTGTTTAAGGAAAAGGTGACCATAAAATGCCTTTTTTACATATCAAAATTATGGTATAAAAAGGGAAAGTTTTTTTTTAATATTGAGAGAAAAACAAAAGAAATAAAGAATAAAGGACATTATTTATTGCCTTTTTAATAACCGATTACGATTACGATCGATTACGATTACATGCCTATTAAAGAGCATTTCCCATGCAATTTTAGTTGAAAAAAAAAAGTTTTCACCACAAAACAATCAGTTTTTTTTTTTTTGAAAACATTTTTAAATTGATAGTAGTTAAATAAATAATATAAACCAATCTTTGCAAAGAAGATTTATCAAAGAAAACTTCTCAAAATATGCTCCCTATTTTTAGTAACCAACAAATAATTATACAGTGCGTATCAAAAAAAGTTTACACTTTGAAAAAGCCCTGGGAATTAAAAAATATACAACATGTGGGTATTTTTTTCACATATAATCTTAGGTTTGGGTCTCATCTATCTAATGCAAGTAAAAGTTTTGACAGAATGTTACACTTGAGTGAGCACTGTCCATTTTTGTAAAGCTCGCAGAAATCTGTTTGCGCAGATATGCTTGTTTTCACGCTGTGTCAATGGGAAAGGGCAAAATCAAACTTACCCTGCGAAACATTTCTCATCCATTTCCCTTGCACTTTTAGTCAATTGAAATTAAATGGATACATTCAAGCATTCTGCAACAATTTTGCCACCCAAATTGAAACATCAACACTTAGTAAGCACAACCTTTACCCTTTTTGTGCCAGCTGGATCTGAGGACATAACTGAATCTAAACAAAAGTTTATATCAGACATCTCCAGCATTTTTTCACTAAGTTTGTATCATTTAAAAAGGGCTTCCATTAATTTTCATTTAATACTTGTTTCTCCACACTTTTCCCGAGCTTGAAAATGAATGCAAAATAAAAATCAAGCCTAAACCATTTCATGTAAATCACAGCTAAGAGTAAAGCAAATATCGTCACGATGGCCTGGGTGTGTGGGGGAGTGGGGCGGGGCGCAATGCACTCTTCGAAGTGTTTTGGCAAGGAAACAAGTTGAAGAAGGTTAAATATATCATCAAATCAATTTTACTAGCTAAATTCCTTGTGTTCTTCATGATTAAGGTCTACTTTTATTCTCATAACCATTTCAGAGCTCTGCGCAAATCATTTTTCACTAACTTTTCAAAAGTACGTGGTGCTCACTCAAGCGAAAATATTTTTCGACAGTTATATCGTCATTTGCTTAAGTGGATCTGTACCAATGTTAAAAAGTGGGAAAATTTTCAGGATATTACAAATACATAATTTTACAGGATTTTTTTAAAGTGTAAACTTTTTTTTGATACGCACTGTACAGTGCATATCTTATATAATTGTTGGTTCGGAAGAAATTGATAATACCGACTAAACGTAGTCAATTTTCCGACGAAACTTTGTTGTTTCTGTGTATAAACCGCACCCAATATTTCAAGATTATTGAGCGGGAAAAAAGGCGCGGTTTATACACCGGAAAATACGTTATCTGTGCGCTAGCAGCCTATTCAGACTCGGGGAGCTACGATACAAAATTTTGCTGCTAAGAAATCTTCCACAGAACTTTGAAAATCTAAGTCAAAGTCACATTTTACACCAATGAAATGCCCTTCTACTGTCCATATTACTAAAATCTGGTGTAATATGATTATTTGCAAGCATTAAAAAGGGGAATTTATGACCTCTCTTTTAACTCAAACAGATTTCCAAATGAATTAATACACATAAAAACACATAGGTGAGTGCATCACAGTCCCACGTGTGCATTTGTATGTATGTATGGATGTATGTATGTTGATACGTGGTTTCTTTCGAAGCTGTGTCTTTTCTAGCAAAAAATAAGCAGAGTTTCTTTCTTGTTTATAAATGACTTCTAAAACCACTCTTGAGAAAGTAAATACTTTGGGGAAGGCATTTCATTGATATAAAATGTGAATTTTTCAAACATTTTGGCAAATAAAGCGAAGGACTTTTCTCACACTTTTTTTCCAGATAAAACTTTTGCCGTTTTCTTATATTTTTTCTTTCGATTTTTTTTTGACAGTGGTTAAAACCATTTACCCCTTCCCATTGAATTTGCCTGATTAAAGAATATGTTTCTACTGAAAAAAATAATACAAACTAAAGGATATAAAAATAAAAATATGCCATCCCCAAAAGGTAAGTGAAGATTATTTGCTTAATTGGCTTAATAGACTGTTGCCACGTACAGCTGTTAAAAAATATTTGTTATGGCTTCTTAATTTTTCCCCCTTTTCCCCATATTTTATTAATATTGTTTAATTAATTTTTTTCTCATTTTCTTGTCTCACCTGCATAACAGAGTGAGACTATAGGCGCCGCTTTTCATACGGCGGCGTCAACATCAAATCTTAACCTGAGGTTAAGTTTTTGAAATGACATCATAACTTAAGTATATGGACCTAGTTCATGAAACTTGGCCATAAGGTTAATCAAGTATTACTGAACATCCTATCAGAGTTTCATGTCACATGACCAAGGTCAAAGGTCATTTAGGGTAAGCCCGTTTCGGGTACACGTGTACACGTGTACACGCATGGTCAAGTCAGTGCACGTGTACTAAATTCCATCACCGTGTACACGGTGGCATCTGCATTAAAGCTTGCATGGGACTGTAAAGTCAGTGAACAAGCTCACAGCCTCACATTAATTCTTAGTTCTAAGACACTGCACATGTTTTAATCACTAATATGTCAATATATTTCAATTAACCTAGAGTGAGTTTACTTCCAAAATCGCCGATTTAATCCACATTTATTCTGGAGACTCAAGTTTTTGCACCACACGAAATGGGTATGCTCCAGTCAGTGCAGGGCCCTAGTTAACGCCGACGTTCATTGGATGCGCATTTTGCATTGCATACCGTACCGTACATACATGCACAGATCGCTGCAGAATTGAGTGTAACTGAAGTTATCGATTGATTTTCATTATTTTATTGCCAATTTGAGGAGCGTGTGTTTGTAGGCTTGTAGCACATGTGTATGAGCGTATAACACGTAACGAGACTCTCGAAAGCGTTCGTCAATCACTTTTAGAGCCAATTTGAGAATCACCAATTGCGACAGCGATCATTGCTCCAGTTACGTGTTATACGCTCATAAACATATGCTATAAGCCTACAAACACACGCTCCTCAAATTGGCAATAAAATAATGAAAATCAATCAATAACTTCAGTTACACTTAATTCTGCAGCGATCTGTGCATGCATGTACGGTACAGTATGCAAAATGCGCATCCAACGAACGTCGGCGCTAACTAGGGCCCTGCACTGATTTACTTTTGCATTCTTTATTAATTTAATGCGCTGCTAAGCTGAGAAAACTTTTTAATTGCACCAATTTTTGTCTCACCTGCGAAGCAAAGTGAGACTATAGGCGCCGCTTTTCCGACGGCGGCGGCGGCGTCAACATCAAATCTTAACCTGAGGTTAAGTTTTTGAAATGACGTCATAACTTAGAAAGTATATGGAGTATGGACCTAGTTAATAAAACTTGGCCATAAGGTTAATCAAGTATTACTGAACATCCGATTAGAGTTTCATGTCACATGACCAAGGTCAAAGGTCATTTAGGGTCAAGACCATGTTGGAGGAATCAACATCGAAATCTTAACCTGAGGTTAAGTTTTTGAAATGACGTCATAACTTAGAAAATATATGGACCTAGTTCATGAAACTTGGACATTAGGTTAATCAAGTATCACTGAACATCCTACATGAGTTTCACGTCACATGACCAAGGTCAAAGGTCATTTAGGGTCAATGAACTTTGGCCGAATTGGGGATATCTGTTGAATTCCCATCATAACTTTGAAAGTTTATGGATCTGATTCATGAAACTTGGACACAATAATAATCAAGCATCACTGAAAATTTTGTGCAAGTTTCAGGTCTCATGATTAAGGTCAAAGGTCATTTAGGGTCAATGAACTTTTGCCGAATCGGGGTATCTGTTGAATTACCATCATAACTTTGAAAGTTTATGGATCTGATTCATGAAACTTGGACATAAGAGTAATCAAGTATCACTGAACATCCTGTGCGAGTTTCAGGTCACATGATCAAGGTCAAAGGTCATGTAAGGTCAATGAACTTTGGCCATGTTGGGGTTTTTTGTTGAATAACCATCATATCTCTGTAAGTTTATTGGTCTAGTTCATAAAAAGTGGACATAAGAGTAACCATGTATCACTGAAGATCTTGTGCGAGTTAGAGTAGTTTTCAAAGTCAGCACTGCTGCTATATTGAACCGCGTGATGCATTCGAGACGGCCAGAGGCATTCCACTTGTTAATTATTGTTTTTCTTTATATTTTTCGGGCCACCAAACTTTAATATCGGGCCACCAAAATAAATTATTTGAAGGTTTTGGTGGCCTGAATGGGCCACCACCAAAAAAGTTAATGTGGAGCCTTGCCTGTCGTATACATTATAAACATGAAAAATTACATTGAGCACAACAAAATAATGAGATGTATAGTAGGAAAGTACACAACGGGTATGAATGTGATTTTTTGTCCAAAAATATGATATGAAAGAATATTTTTTTGCCCAAATTTTCCCCTCCAGGTATGCACAATATTGTGCAATTTAAAGTCTGAAAATGCAAAAAGTCCCTACCGCGGGAGGGGGGGGAGACACCCCCCTTGGTCGCTTCGCCCCTCGCTTAAGTATGTCTTTTTTTTCTAAGAGTGAATATCACCCCTGATTCATTCCAATAATGGCACTCCTTTCCAACAAACTCTATATTTTTGTCATTCTCTATAATGTACAGGATCTGCCAGAGCCTGTTCCTTTGTCAGGAAAGATTCCTCAGGAGTTATTTGGTGACTGTATACTATTACTTGAATTCTTACATGCATATGAAGAAGAGTTAGGACTCAAAGAAGACTTCCCTGATGGTGTCTCATTAGGTAATGCCTCATCTTAACATTATTTCTCTTCAAATTATTTCTATTGACCAATTTTGACTTGACCTTGTAAACTTAAATGCCAAGTACAATATTGGTGAGACCTCAAGACAGAGAGTGAGCTGCATGCTTACAAGGATACTATGATGCATTATCCTCCCCAAGCTCAATAATGAGGATTTAAAGAAAAAAGGTTAAAAATAGCTGAACATATATTTTCAGTGTCCTAACTAACATTGACATGGCAAGCAAAGGATACAAAACTCAGTTATATGATTCCCTTATAAACAAACAGGATACGCCATGAACTGAACAAGTCCTATACCAGCTGGCCATGCATCATTCCTCAATAGAGGTCAAAATCATAATGTATAAATTGTTGATTCAGAAATATACTTCAAATTCACCAGATATCAAAGAGTGAAATGTCATGACTTTTTATTTATTTTTCATTATTTAGAGATTTTTGCAGAAGCAATAACAACCAACAAAGTAGACGGTGCCATGTTTGAAATAACAAGATTCTTGTTGAAAGCTCTCTTTAGAGTTCAAGAAGAAGACGAGGAGGAATGGAAGACTGATTTAGAAGAGCAAGGGATGGAAGTACCTAAGTGTAAGCATGTACTGTAATAATATTGATTATGATGATGATGATGTACTTGATTTTTAAAAGATTCTGCAATTCAGCCTTTGGCTGCGAATTAATTTTTGATAAACCATTATCATTACCAGGGTTTTGTTCAATTACTTCAATTACAATTATGTAATTGAAGAAATGTTTATTTACAATTACTTTCAATTACATTAATTTTTTCAATTACAATTACCAGTTACTTTGGTCAATTACAATTTCAATTTCTTTAAAAGTCATAAATGAAATCAATTTGTATTCTATATATCTGAATGTACTAGCACCACATATTTTAACATAATTCTACATGAAAGTTACAGAGAAACCGACAAGATGAAGGTTTATGTTTTAATAAACTATTAAAATAAAAGAGCACGGATTTTGCCTATTACATGCTTTGATGCTTAAGCAGTTGGCATGAAACAGGTTATAAAATTAAATCAGAAAATTAATTAATTTATTGTAAAATAATTAAATGTGATTAAAACTAATTGAAGTCGATAGCAATTTTTTCAATTACAATTACTTTCCCTTTCAAAATTTCAAATACTATTACAATTTTATTACTCAAAAATATGTAATTAATTACGTTATTGATCAATTACCTTGTAAATTAACCCAACCCTGACCATTACCATGAAGATGATGATTATGATGATGATAATGATGACAAAATGCAACATTTTTTGTATAGTGCTTAATACAATGCTCATAAGTGCTGCATACTATAACCCTGGCTGTTACACAATGACCCTGATATGAATCTCTTAGTGATAGAGAAGGGGTGAATACAGACATCGGTTAGAAGCACTATCGTGATGTTCCTTCCATCCAGTGTGCAATTTACTCTTGTAATTCAAGGTATGATTTGAAAATATGTGAGACATGTTTTACACAAGTCACTTGAGGCGCAGAACCAGGTGACACTGGTGCCTTTTTTGGCATTATCTTTTGTTCCATGAGAGGGACATTACAGCATTGAATGTGATAACATTTATAACAGTGATCACAGCATGGATGTTTGGCTGTCACTAACTGGTTGCGAATGGATCATTCACTGAAATTTCTACAATCATAACAATACCAGGGTTCCTCTTCTGACTTATTTTGCATTGATTTTGTTGGCCACCAGAAAACTTGGCACATCCATAGGAAAAAGTTTAAGCAGCAGATTTACAACCGTTTATGCATCTATGAATGAAATGATACATATGATTTGAGCCACCTGAATGCATCACATCTAACATCAAACAAACTTAATATATTTAACATACTATTATTTACAGTGAATATATGTGAAGCTAAGTTAGAAGAAGATCCTGACCCGACCTATGGAGCTATGAGTAAAGCAGCTACAGCAGCTCTTGCATGGCCAGTAGTTCATCAAGGTGAGAGGGCAATTCAATGCATTGTCAATATTGTTGTTGGAGTGGGTTTAGTCAATATAGGAGTGGATTGAACACTGCACATAAAAATGTCAAACTGATAGTCGTTGCATGGCTTAATCCTAATTTTACAATGCAACTTATGTAATCTTGTTTTGCAAAAATTGCAGTAATGAGCATAGGCAAGGTACTTAAGGTAGGGTGTAGCTGTTATTTGTAAGTGCATAACAATG
The DNA here is from genome assembly GCF_018143015.1 of Lytechinus variegatus. Taxonomy (NCBI): domain Eukaryota; kingdom Metazoa; phylum Echinodermata; class Echinoidea; order Temnopleuroida; family Toxopneustidae; genus Lytechinus; species Lytechinus variegatus. Next base: position 45,185,037 of record NC_054746.1, read on the forward strand.
TCTCAAATATGTGTGTCACAGAAGTTGTGTTGCAAATCTAAAGCTGCCTAGTATTGAATTTAGAGAGATTCTAGAATATAGATCAACCCCTCAACAACAACTACAAAACAATAGATATTGTAAAATGAAATATGCATGAGTATCAATAATTTCTTACAGATATTTTGCATGATTTGAAATATGCAACAAGACCTATAGTATATTTGTAAAAATAGTTTTAAAACACATCAAGTGTCAAAACGCTATTTATCTCATTTATTGCTATGGACAGAAGAAATGGCGGGATGGTAATAGTGATATTTCCATTTAATTCCTTTGTTTTTCTTTCGTAAATTGTTTTGAATTCATACAATGATTTTATTGCTTCAACTTGTATAGCAGTTACAAAAGTATGGATATGCTGGCTTAATCTTATTTTCACTGTTATTGTCAGGTACGGAGCTGAGGAAGCTCTCTATTGATCCTCCAACTCTGACAGAGATTGTACGGCTTCACTTTCTATCATCTGGAGCAAACACTACAGGATATGAGGATTCTAAATGGCGTTACCAGCAGAGAGGTGGCTATACGTTTCATGATGATGCTGGTTTGGAGTTCCGTATGCAGGAGTCCGCAATCCTCAAGACCCTCACTAAAGGAAACATTTATGATCTCAGTTCAGGTCGGTAAACCAAGCAGGAAAGATTGTTCTTTATATCTGCAATTACATGTATATCAATTTATGTTTTCTTCATCAGTATGGCATTACATGACTTGAAGTTTTAGCTGTAGGATCAAATTGTTAGTCACAGATTTGGAAACATTTACAGTGTTGTGCCTGCGAATCAATGTATGTTGTGATGTTTTGGAATTACCAAAATTTCCAAAATGATCTGATTGAATTCTTTTGAGAATCACATGCATTGCACACAGATACCAATTTGTGGGACTACAAACAAATCTTTACTTCTCCCACAATCTGAATTTCTCTTAAATACCATGAATCATTTCTAATTTAATATCTCCACTTAACTTCTTACTATGAATACAATTAAACACCAGGATTTGTCTTAGGTTAGGAAATCATGGTTTTCAAGGTTTTTACAGTAGATTACGTGTTGCTACCATTGGGGAGGCGCAGCTGCGTGTATGAGGGTCTCCCAGATCCGGATAGATCTCTTATCCAGATTGGTGCTGGTCCCAACTTGTCCGAATAGGAGAGTTCAGACTAGAAATATAAATTTGATAAAGTGGAAACATAAAAAGAAGTCTTTCCTAAAAATATAACTTCCATCACAAATATCATAATTGCCACATGCAGAGACTGACTCTGAAAGTTTTCATGTTTAACTTTGGATAACATCAAGAAATCTGAAAATTCTGTCTGACATAAATTTAATAATTATGAATTCCATATGTGTCTTCTCCAATGCAGAAGGTAAATTGAAGGTTCTAACAGCTCTGACCAATCAGCTACTGACGTATGTGACTATGCGTGAAGTCATTGAGGACAGCTATGATACATGGAATACGACTCGCAGGGAACTTCGAGATCTTCAACGGCAAGAACAACGTCGGGAAAAGGAAGAAGTCACTGCAAAGTGAGTAGATAGTTTTATCTCATCTAATTGTTGATACAGGGCCCTATACGGTAGTTTTAAAAAGATTCATGATCCATTTTAATAGATCAGTGCAATTGGGAGATCGATGTCAAATAGATTCTTTACATTATTTAGATTAGAAAGATCAAACTCACCAAGTTGGTTAGAACAAATTTTCATCTTTTCACAATCAACTTTGTTTTTACCTTGTGAGCTTTCGCGTAGTCATTCTGCAGACTTCTTCAGACTAGCGCTGAATCGCCATAGATGGGGTAGTATCGGCAGCGCAGCAGGCTGTGAGAAAGGGAATATACGTACGGTAGTAGAAAGTTTATATTGTCCAGCGTCTCGGTTTCTGGAATGTGCCTGGTGTGAATGGCCTCCCTTATCTATCTTGTGTATTTAATGTCATCTCTAGCTAGGATTTAGCTGTTATTCCAGTTTATAGTGTGGGGTCCTTTGGGCTGTGTGGTCACTAAAAGCTGACTTTGAAACGGTTGACTTGGCCTCCTTCCTCGATCTTGTGAAGTGGGTTTTGCTCAGAGTCTCTGCCTCTTGTTTGTGTTCAAACTTTCTTACTCAAAACTTCCTTGCAGTTTCTCTGATATACATGTCGTTGCAATCTTTGCATGGAATTTGGTACACTACCCCTGTTGAGTCCTCAGCTGATCTTTGTCCTTTGGATGGATTAAGAATTCCTGAGTTTAGCGAGATGACACATAGTGGTGGATACATTTCACTTGAGGAAGGTCCTTTGTATGCCTTCAGATGTACCCTTAATATAAAGAATAGTGACCATTGTTTCCTTCCTGGCATTTCCACTATGATCTGGCTTATTTTGTGTCCCGGCAACTGGCTTCATCTATCTTCTGAAAAGAAAAGTCTGGATAGGCACATTTCTTCAGACTATTTTTGATGAAGTCTTCTTCATTCTTGACATCTGGTTTTGAGATGAAACCGTTAGTCCTGTCAAGAAGAGTGTGGTAGACTCCCAAGTTTCTGATGGAGGGGTTGATGCGAAGTGAAGTGCAGATATTGGCCGGTATGTGCTTTCTTCCTAAACACCAAAAACTTCATTTTCTATTATCACACTTCTATCTTCTCTTTTCACTATTCTGGTGTCCAGAAAAGGGATTGAGTTCTCTTCTTCCAATTCATGTGTGAATCTGATGCTTCCTGATGGGTATGCATGATGCAGGTGGTTTTTGAGTTGATCCACACACCCTTCTTTCACAATGGCCAGAGAAGGTCATCAACATATCGTCTCCAAAATCTAGGTTTGATGGCAGAAGGTGCAGTAGAAAGAATGTTGTTTTCCAAGTTCTCCATAAATAGGTTGGGAGGGACTGGACTGCCCATAGCTGCTCCAAACTTCTGACTAGGGCTGGGACTAAAACCCGGGTACCCGGGTCCCGCCCGGAAGCCTCGGGTACCCGGGTAGAAAAATCAATACCCGATACCCGAAAATTGCTCACCAGTAATAACGTACATTTGATTTGTATTGCGTAGTGTAGGACATGATTGTAAACTCATCACAAAAGTACACAAGTCTCATTTTGAATCTCACCAATTACCCTCGAAATATCTACTAGTTTTTCAAGTGATGATGTGACTGAGATCGTTCAATCGTCGCCATGTTTCTTTTGTAGCGCAGTGACGTCATCCAGCCACTGCGACGCGCGCAAGCCAATTTATGAATGAAAATATAGTAAGCATGCGCATTGCAAGCCTCAGCCCCACGCAGTATTCCGTCAAAACAAATCTGCAATACTCTTTCACCTCGTACCAAAATCGACCTAGAATTCCACTTTCCTTTATTTCATATGAATTATAAAAGGTATTCTCAGAGGATCTATTTTCTCACCGATAGCGCACAGGTAAGCAAATTTTTATTACTTCTTGCTTTTCCGTCAAAATCTTACGAAGTAGCGTCGATGTTGCATCGTGTTTGTGAGTTTGTAGAATCTATCGCTACGAGAACAAAGTCAAGTGATTTCCGGGTTTCGGAGCATACGAGGCGCCAGCCAATCACGTTCTTGATACCATTTTCAGTCCATCATAAACCGAAAATGGTAACACGATCGTGATTGGCTGGCGCATTTGACGCTCCGAAACCCGGAAATCAATTGACTTTGTTCTCGTAGCGATAGATTCTACAAACTCACAAACACGATGCAACATCGACGCTACTTCGTAAGATTTTGACGGAAAAGCAAGAAGTAATAAAAATTTGCTTACCTGTGCGCTATCGGTGAGAAAATAGATCCTCTAAGAATACCTTTTATAATTCATATGAAATAAAGGAAAGTGGAATTCTAGGTCGATTTTGGTACGAGGTGACAGAGTATTGCAGACTTGTTTCGACGGAATAATGCGTGGCGCACGGGAGCCTTGCAATGCGCATGCTTACTATATTTTCATTCATAAATTGGCTTGCATCGCATTTGCTTGATGACGTCACCAATGGGGTTTTTCCACCAGTCATATTTCGAGCGACATGATTTTCGGGTACCCGGGTACCCGCCCGAAAATTGCCACGGGTACCCGAAGAGAAAAAAACCCGAAAGTCCCAGGCCTACTTCTGACGATATATGCCTCCATCAAATTTGAAGAATGTAGTAGTGAGGACAAATCCTAAGAGCTCAACGATATTGTTAACAGATAACTTAGTCCTTTCAGTGTCTTGTCATTAGAAAGACTGTCTCTTAAGTATTCAAAGACTAATCGATATGAGTGTTAGTGAACAAACTCATCGAAGGAAATTAACAGTTCGTCCTTATCCAAAGTCAGATTTGTGATATCCTCTGCAAACTCCTTAGAATTTTGGAAATGATGGTCTGACTTACCCACTAACGGGGCTTAAATGTCCACAAGAGCTCTGGAGGTGTTGTAACAAATTGATCCAATGTAATCCATAACAGGATGAAGAGGATATCCTGCCTTATGTGTATTGGGAGTGCAATACAAGCAGGGAATATTTTCCTCTGTGGGATAGAGATATTCATATTGCCTCTGAAATCTTCTTATCCCGCAACAATTTCAGAATAGATACAAATATTTTTGTACTTAGATGAAAGTGTATTAGGTTTTTTTATCACTGAGTAATGCACGAACCTTCGATTTGTAGTCCTCCGTTTTCAAAAGTACAGTGGCTCTCCCCTTATCGGCAGGTAGTAAATGATGTCCTTGTTCATGTCGGATCCGTCAAAGCTTGCCTCTCCTCGTTAATGTTCGACTGAGGGGGTTTGTAATTTTTCAGAATGCCTACAACATTTCGTAAGAGGCTGGCTTGTTGATTATATACCCCTTTATTCTCCCGCTCTGTTGCAACAATAAACTCCTTGACAGGGATCTTGCTAGGGGAAGCTGCGAAATTCAAGCCCTTGGCAAGTAGAGATGTTGCTTCTGAAGTGAGTTTGTGTTTAGACACATTGATTACCCATTTCTTGAGTTTCGATCCAGTCAGATCAATATCCTTTTTTTGATGATGATGTCGATCAATCAAACGCTGAAGTGTAGACTTCTGTCTCTTTGGAGCGAATAAATTCATATTCTTGTGGCGGTTGAAAGATGAACTGGTTTCCTATAAATCTCTTTAGGTATCAAGTGGAAAGATCCTTTTGAATTTTCTTACAGCAGCTGGACAACTCCTTTATTTGGTTGTTGATAACACAGATCCAAAGAAGGGTTTTCCTTGCTTTCCCGATGATTTCCTCTGCGCATTTGGTGCGTATCGGATTCTTGACTCGTAGGCTGACCAGAATTACCTCCTATTTATAACGTAGGCTGAGCACAAATGGTAATGATGCTGCGACAATTTATTTTCTGTACATTCCCATTCTCATGGACTGCCGCACTGCTGATACTACCCAATCTACGGCGAGTCAGCGCCAGTCTGAAGAAGCCTGCTGAATGAGTAGGTGAAAGCTCACAAGGTAAAAACAAAATTTAAAGTGGAAAGATGAATTTTTTTTCTACAATTACTTTATGGATATCACCTTGGTTGGTTGGTTGTAAGTTGTTATTTTGATTTTGTGAATTTAACCCTTTTAGACAGGGGTGGGGGCTGATTCAGCCCCCCACCTTGACAGTTTTCGCAATAAATCTGCAAATTTTTTTTACCGCTTCGCTTGCTGACATTTTACTTTAAAGTTTCGCGCAACTTTTGAGACCCAATTTGCTACAATTTCGTAAGTGCATTTAGACCCAAAATTGCTCATTATCGTGAATTTGTGTACAAACCCAATGCATTATTGTTTTTAGCTACAATTCATATATATAAATATATATAACCCAAAATATATAAACCCAAAATTGCCCATAAACGTGAATTCGTGTACAAATCCAATGTACTATTGTTTTTAGCTACAATTCATATATATAAATGTATATATATTATTTTCCTTTTATTGATTAATTTCACCTTGTTTATATTCAAAATTAAGTCTTTGACAATTTCCATTGAAAAAACAATAAAAAAATAGAAAGTAAAAAACAAAAAATGCACAAGAACAATAAAATACATAAGAAAAATAAATGTGATGTTGAAATTTTTGAAAATTTAATTTGATCAGATTCTTTTAAAGAGTCTGTGAACAAAAAAATTAGCATTGTAGGGGGTTCATTTATTCACTTTGAGCAAACTTATTTTTTGTCTCACCCACCAGAGGTAACCGTAAGTCACTTTTCAACCAAACCTGGATGGTAAATGTACTTAGGGCACCTGCAAGACTCATGACATATGTTATTCTTTCCCAGTTATTTCACAATGAAGTTTTGATACAATTCTGTTGCATGCCCTCATAAATCATAAATCATGATATTTCTGGTTATTTTCACAAGAGACACAAATTTGCTTATGCCTTGTATTCATGAATTAGCATGATTAATTAGTAATGAGATTTTTCGCAGAAATTTTATCTTATAGTTTTGTAGATTATGCCATGGGTAACACTTGTGCCAATATTAGGGGGTTTGGGCTGAATCATTTTTTTAAAGCCTCAAATGTAGTACCCTGACAGTTGACATAATGCTATGTTAAAGATACTTCCTTTACTTATCTTATTTTCTGCTTTTTTTAACAGATGGAGATTGAGGATGGAGGAAAGGTTGAATGAGAAAGTACAGGTTGAGAAGGATAGGCTTGCTAAGCTATCACAGGAAGGTGTTATAGAGAATGGAGATGCTCAGGGTTCAAGTACACTTCATGTTAGCACTCCAGAACAACCAGGAAGTAGACCTCAATCAAGGGCGAAAGAGAATTCCCCAGGGGATTCAGTGGAGACATCGGACCTTCCTACACCAGGGATGTCCCTTGCAGAGATTGAGAAGAAGAAGAAAGAGATTGCAGAGGATAGTGCTGAAAAGAAAGCAGAGTTCTTAAAGCAGGAAGCGCAATTGACAAGGGAGATTAGTGAAGCCATTATGAAGTACAATGTGACTCCAATTGGGGAGGACAGATTTTTCCGTAGGTACTGGAAGTTCAATTCATTGCCAGGATTATTTGTGGAGTGTGATCGAAACATTGATGAAGATATTCTGAAGAGGATGGAGGAGGACATGTATGCAAAGCAAATAACTAAAGTTGAAAATTTTGGTACTCGCGAAGATATCCAGTCAACCACTGAGCACAATACCTCTAATAGCAGTAACAAAGAAAATGTGGACAGTAATGTGATAGCCAATGGAGCAGTTACAAATGGAGATGTGCCTTCAGAAACTCCTAAGGACCTGACAGCTGATGAGAAAGAGACCCCTATGGAGGTCAATAATGTAGAAATGCTCAGTAATGAAGCGCCCTCTGGTGACTCTGTTTCAAAGTGCCATTGGGCTTTCTACAATGAAGCAAGTCAGATTGATAAGCTCTTAGAAGCTCTGAACACACGAGGTCTCAGGGAAGCAGCTCTCAGAGACAGTCTCCAACAGGAGAAGGCTTCAATAATTGGCTCCCTGAATGCAGTCCCCACAGACTTCCTCACTAAACATCCATCAGATGATGTGGATTCCCAACCAGCAGTAAAGAAGCAAGTGGAGGTGAAGATGACTAGTGGCAAGAAAGGTCTTTTATCAAATAGTGCTGATGGTGATGAGAAACTTGAACTTATGCTCAGGGAACAGATTCTGGATATTGAAGATCGTTTATGGCAGGGTGCTTTAGGCTTTGTCAAGGTATGAGTTTATTTTCTTGTTCAGAGTATCTAAGATAGAGGTTAAAGGTTTCATCTCATTGTACATTGTACAGCAAATATATTACCCACAACATATTCATTCTGGCTAGAATCCTTAGACAAGGGCAATGTGTGTTTTTTTTAAGGACAATGTATTTGCTTTTTGACTATGAAAGAGGGGCCAATCAATACTGTTATTACCTCCAGCTTTATGTTGTGTAGATTGAGGCTATTATTTGAAACAATTTACATGTACATACCTGTTTACTTGCAATTTCTTCTGATTTCAGGTTTACATGATGGAGTAATCCTGGCAAAGTAATTTTGACATAAATTGTTACCGACTTACCGGGCAGGCTCGCATCATGTATGGTGCGCCCATACACTTAACACAGATATTGTGTTTTGGATTGAGATGCTAGAAATGCATGCATCCTGTGCTGCATAGAGCTTTGAGTGTGATGCACATTATTTGTTGTATCACAAACTGGTTGCAGCTGAATTTGTGAATATTGCCCACTGGGGAATTTAAACACAACATCAGTGGGATAATCTGGAAGAGAAAAACCTGGTAAACTGAAAAATCAGAGGACGCAAAATATGGAATATTTTGTAATTGCCCACTCTTGTAGGCTTACTGTGAATGCTAATCACTCAAACTTAGTTTCATCTCAACCTGACTCCAAAATTTAGGAAAATGGAATTTGTACTTCAATGTCCATTGTAGTTGAGTGAACTTGAGTCATCTGTGATGTCAGAGGTAATAGTAAGGTTTTGATGAAAACTTGATTTGTTTTTATATTTTGAAAAATTTGCATAATAATCTTCAATGATATGAATATAATCCTAAAAATGTGGATTAGATATTTTTATAGGCACTTATATACTATGAGCATGTTTTTGCACAATAATGTGAATAGTTGGATAGATTTTCATTGTGATAAATGTTTCCAGGTGCTTCCAAACCCTTCCTTTTCTTTATGATGTGTTGTTTTAAGGTGACTGACCGTTCAGCTTGGGTAGCAGCGATTGAGCAGGGATCGTACGATCGTCAGTGTAAAGAGATTTCTTGGGGACCTGTCTGGGCACGTTCTATGTTAGATGATGGTGACTTCCTAAACATGTCTTTGTCTGATCTACCTCTCCCAGAGGAGAAACCAAAGTCAAAGGATAGGTGAGTCAAAGTGCTTCTGAAACCATGCAGGTTTCCTATATTACATGTGTAGAATTTAGTTTGAATAGTGAATGTATACATTGTCATAAGGTATTGAATTGCAATAGTTTCTGTGGACCACCAAACTTAAAAATATGGGCTTAAAGTTTACTCAAATTAATTTCAATAAGCTTTGGTCTCAAACCTTAGTGCTATAAACATGAATTATTTGCACTTTGACAGAAGTGCACATTCATAGTCAGTCCTTTTCCAAAAGTATTTCCTAAATTAAATAACAGAACAGAATGTTATTGTGCAGTTGAGGTCACATGGTAAGGTCAAGGGTCATTTGAGGTCATATGTTAAAGCCCACTTGCAGGACTCTCTTATGACACATAACTGTTTCAATGGCAACCAAACTTGGGTGATACATGCAGTTGGGGTACATTCATGTTATCATGCCTTTGTGGGTCACATGGTAAGGTCAACTCAAAGGTCATTTCAGGTCAAACGTTAAAGTTTACCTGCAAGACTTTGCAACCATCACTCACTTTCCAACTAAACTTAGGTTGTATACACCAAGGGGACCTGCATGTTATGGTGCGGCTGGAGTTCATGTCTCATGGTCAAAGGTCATTTGAATTCATGTTGTAGTCATTTTCAAAATGTTGAATTTTCCTTTTCTATTTTACTCACTAACACTTTTTAAAAAACTCTGTTCTCTTATTTTTTAATTCTTAATGATAATCTCATGACACTACATCTTCTCAAACCTTTAGCTTACATCTGCAAACACATGAAACCTTCACACATGTAAAATATCAGTGCAGTACTGTCATTCATAAAAAAGGGGTGGAGTGGGTGCAGGGGAAGTTTGAAGGGAGTAGCATTTCATGAAATAGCCCTTCTGAAATTTTATTTTTATTACATTCTACACCAGATATTTAGAAATGAGGTTCGGATATAACTATGTTGCATAGCAAAGGAGAACGTGAAATTTCTAGTTATTTTCACAAGTGAACGTGACACAATATCACTGCCTTCATTGGAACAGAATTGGGAAGTCACTCCTCTGCTTGCTTGTGATTGGTGCTTGAAATCCCAATGTCAGTCTCAGCTGTTGTAAATGTATGAATGGATTATTATGTTTTTTTTACTCCTGCCTAGGCTGTCTGCTTTGAAGAAAGGTGATAGCGGTCATACAGGTTCACCTGCATCTACACGATGTAATACACCTGATCTTGCCGATAATGTAGTTAGAGATCTAGCTTGTGCTCTGCTTCAGGTGTCTCAAGGTGCCGATGATAAATACCTCAAAGCACCTCTTGGTAAGCATGTCTGAATCAATTTGTCTCAATCATGAAGGAAAACCAATGATGTTGCAACTACATGCACACTTTCTATAGTTTGTAATCAATAAGAGCCACCTGGTTTGTTTGAATGAATCTGAATCTTAGTATTAGTGCTGCAGCCGAACCGCCGAACCGAACGGAAGTTCGCCGAACTTGGCACTTCCGGACCGAACCGAACTGAACGCAAAAGCCTGGTTCGGAAGTTCGGTAAAAAAAAAAAAATGTTAATATGCAATGCGTAAGTGCGATGACTACATAGATTTAAGTATAAAATTAAACAAAAAAATATTGGTTAGTGATTGTGCACAAAGAGAATTCCACTCAATATATTTTTAAAATCCACTATGATAGCTCCCATCACGTCTTTGATTGAACTGTTATCAACTTAAGAATATTTTATTAACATAAATATATTTTTTACTTGATAAAATGAGGGGACATTTTGAAGCTAAACTCGGTATGTAATTATGTATTGCCATAATCGATCGTGATCGTAATCGGACCTTATCATTTTGTATTTAATAAAGAAAAAGAACCAGACATAAATTCATTCCTCGTAAATGACAAAGTATGACAGTTTCGGTCTCGTGTTTGATTAAATTTTTATCATTTTTTTTATTCACATGAATATATTTCTTTCCTTATAAAATGTGGGGACATTTTAAGCTTAACTCAGTTAAAAAGTGTAGTTGAATTACGTATTGCTGTAATCGGTATAATAACAGTTGAGTGGATTTTGTTTGTCTACTGTTTCGACATTCCCGATCAACACTTTCCAATTTGAGAAGCTGCGTTGGCAATGACATCGTAATTAGGCCTGGGACGATTATCGATCATTTTCACCATTCGATTATTTCCTGAAAAAATAATCGAATGATTCGATTGTTCGTTGGGAATCACGTCTTTTAAGTCACAATAGGTGACCTAATTTATGGAGACCCCCCCCAATGAAGAAATCTCCATCAAAGTCACATGTTTAGCATAAATGAAAGTAGGCCCTTTTCCCCCTTTTCCATGATTTTTATATCAAAAGAAACTACATGAAATGAGATTAAATCTTTCAGTATATTGTTCCAATGAAAATCTTTCCTAAATCAATGCTGTTACTCTGGCATCATGCATGCATCCCTCCAAGTGCCACACCCCTGCCCAAAGACGTAAACGACTCATTCATGAAGTATTCTTTGAGATTGACCCCAGGTGGAGCATTTCACTTGAAAAATTTCATCCCTTGCCCACACCATGTCTCCGCCCCCACTTGTGGCACTGCCCACGATGCTACACATGTATTTCAAAAAAAATATTTTGCAAAATATTTCATTTGAAATACCTTTCAAAATTACAATTTTTTTATCATTTGAACCTACATGTATAACTGGGTCTATTTTTGGAGACTAGTCGAGAAAGTACTGGTGAAGACGGGCGCATGTTGGAATGTCGTTTTCATTGTGTGAGGGGGATATAAAAAAGGTTGCATTGTTTTGAAACATGAAAGGAATTCTCCGGCTCCCACCCTATCTTTCTCTCCCTATCACACACACATACGGGGGAGGGGTCAATTCATTTCTAAAGTCATGACCTTTCCTGATAAGGGAACCACGTGCCTTCTTCTTTGTTTCCCAAAGTTTCATTGGCTATTCGAAGGTCCAATCAGCTCAAGTGAGCTGGTTGTGTGTTTACTTATTGTTTTGTGCACGCAGACAATGACTTATTTTGTGTATCGACGGCAAGGTTGGGTGGGATTAAAATTTTCGGAGCGCTTTCATGTTGGTGTGTAACTGTGAATGTGATACAATCATTGATAATTTTTGAAAAATTACCTCGGTAACATAATTTTTAAACCTGTATGAAGTATTTTAAAACCGTTGTCATCGTTGTTTTCTTGTTTTTGTCTCACCTGCGAAGCAAAGTGAGACTATAGGCGCCGCTTTTCCGACGGCGACGGCGACGGCGGCGGCGGCGGCGGCGTCAACATCAAATCTTAACCTGAGGTTAAGTTTTTGAAATGACATCATAACTTAGAAAGTATATGGACCTAGTTAATAAAACTTGGCCATAAGGTTAATCAAGTATTACTGAACATCCTATTAGAGTTTCATGTCACATGACCAAGGTCAAAGGTCATTTAGGGTCAATGAACTTAGACCATGTTGGAGGAATCAACATCGAAATCTTAACCTGAGGTTAAGTTTTTGAAATGTCATCATAACTTAGAAAATATATGGACCTAGTTCATGAAACTTGGACATAAGGTTAATCAAGTATCAATGAACATCCTGCATGAGTTTCACGTCACATGACCAAGGTCAAAGGTCATTTAGGGTCAATGAACTTTGGACGAATTGGGGATATCTGTTGAATTCCCATCATAACTTTGAAAGTTTATGGATCTGATTCATGAAACTTGGACATAATAGTAATCAAGCATCACTGAACATTTTGTGCAAGTTTCAGGTCACATGATCAAGGTCAAAGGTCATTTAGGGTCAATGAACTTTGGCCGAATTGGGGATATCTGTTGAATTCCCATCATAACTTTGAAAGTTTATGGATCTGATTCATGAAACTTGGACATAATAGTAATCAAGCATCACTGAACATTTTGTGCAAGTTTCAGGTCTCATGATTAAGGTCAAAGGTCATTTAGGGTCAATGAACTTTGGCCGAATCGGGGGTATCTGTTGAATTACCATCATAACTTTGAAAGTTTATTGGTCTAGTTCGTTAAACTTGGACATTAGAGTAACCAAGTATCACTGAACATCCTGTGCGTGTTTCAGGTCACATGTCCAAGGTCAAAGGTCAATGAACTTTAGCCGAATTGGGTGTATCTGTTGAATTACCATCATAACTTTGAAAGTTTATGGATCTGATTCATGAAACTTGTACATAAGAGTAATCAAGTATCACTGAACATCCTGTTCCAGTTTCAGGTCACATGATCAAGGTCAAAGGTCATGTAAGGTCAATGAACTTTGGCTATGTTGGGGTTTTTTGTTGAATAACCATCATATCTCTGTAAGTTTATTGGTCTAGTTCATAAAAAGAGGACATAAGAGTAACCATGTATCACTGAACATCTTGTGCGAGTTAGAGTAGTATGCAAAGTCAGCACTGCTGCTATATTGAACCGCGTGATGCAGGTGAGACGGCCAGAGGCATTCCACTTGTTGTTATTATTACTTGGGTATTCGAGTTATCCCAATGTCATAATCAGGATCTACCGAACATTCGATTAGTGTAAATTTTTCTAATCGATTGGTGATTGGCGGCATGCCAATCGAACCATTCGATCAATCGATGTTTACTCCCAGGCCTAATCGTAATCGATCATGATCATAGCTACATGAAATTATCATGAAAAAAATATTCTGATCTTTGTAATTCTGTTTCTGTCCTGATTATCTCATTATCAATATTTTTTCTTATTTTTTTTATTTTCATTTAAAAAAAGTAGAAATGACTGTTATTTTTTGTTTAAAGATTAAAACAAAAGAAAGTTCAACAATTTACATAACTATTCTTTTTAGACACAAAATTTATTATAAATATATGACAGATCATCCTGGTGATTACTTGTTTGTGGGTCGGCGATCTTTATTTTCTATATGTTAAATTTAATTTGGCATTTATTGCCGAACCCCGAACCGAACCAAAGTTCGGAAAAAAATTGCCGAATCCTGCCGAACCGTGCCGAACCGAACCGAACCCGAACATGCCGCCTGACTTGCATCACTACTTAGTATGAGGATGTTTGATGGTGAATAATGGTTCCCCTGCCAGCTCGCCATAGATGTGTAAATCAAACACAATTATTTAGAAGAATATGCCCCGATTTCTCAGCATGATGGAGGCCGTTAGCATGCTCCTTAACACTAAGCAGCATTTAAGTCAACCTTTTTAACAAAGTCTTTTGATCATTTATCTTGTAATTAAGCATTTTCTGAACTCTAGTCCATACATTAGTATTCCTTTTTCTACCCTTAATACAGAAAACTCTTGTAAGGATGAATGCTAGAGATGGAGTTTGTGTAATCAGTTGATGTTTGAGCCCAACTCTACTTGGCAAAAATAAAGTATCCATGATGCATCTCTTACTTTTATTCATCGCTGTGTGGTTAAAGGCTTTTGTTGTTTAGATATGTCGGCAGAGGGGTGTAAATTATCTAACGTTAGTCATAAACTTTTGTGTCATGTGCTAGGATCTTAAGATTTTATACCAAAAAGGATGTAGCTTTGTCAGTACAGTTTGGCCAAGTGGCAGTGTTACTTCACAACACAAAAAAGAGCTTACTTTGATAATATGTATTTTTTCCCCAGGAAATCCAGAAGAAAATAAACCAATGACAAGAACAAGGAAAAAGCAAGAGGAAGAGAAAGAGAAGGAGGAAGAAGATGATAAAGAAGGTTAGATATAAAGTTGAATCTCTTATACAGGGAAATTGCATGCCTTTGAATTGAAAGGCAACCTTTCATTGAATGAGGTTCCATTGTAAATGCCTAAATGCCAGCATTCACTTGCTGTTTGTAGAACCAATACTAGAAAGGAATGATTTTTAATGTGAAATCAGTATGGCCTATATGATTTATAAACTGATGTATATTTTTGCTCTACTCATGGATTCTACAGCGTTTTGGCCCATTGATGAATCCATACTTTGATGACTCATGATTCCAAGGCTTCTGTTCCATCTGTTGTCCTTACAAGTACCCTCAACTTTTATACAGATATTGCTCTTCTTTCCTCTTAGAACTTAAACTATAAACCCCACAACAAACTGTAAACATGTAGCCACAACTCTAATGTATTGATTGATCCAATTTAGAAGTAATTCACAAATTGGTTTGATGTAAATGTCTAGAATATGTACTTCTTTCTGTTCCTGACAGGGCTGCCAATTTTTTTTTTAATAAAAAGTCTAATTTATGTGAATCACAATAATAAAATTGTATCAGTTTTTTAATTTTTATTTTCTAACAACATTTTTGTTACTTAAAAACAAAGTGAAAACACTAAAAATATAACCCTTACACTGTCATCTATTCTAAAATCATACATTTCACTTCTAAAAGTATTAAATATTTATTCCATAATTAAATCCAGTCAAAATAGAATTAACTATTAGAATTGATTAACGCTAGAAGGCACGGGGGGGGGGGGGGGTGGAATCCGCTCCTACATTTTTCACGATAAATCTGATGCTGCATGAAATTTTGACCGCCCCGCTTGCTGCCTTATAATAGCTTTCAAATCTCACGCAACTTTTGAGACCAAATTGCGATGCCTGGGTACGTGGTTACAAAATTACGCAACATTATGTAAGTGCATGTCAGACCCAAAATCGTGAATTCATGTACAAATCCAATGCAAATTGTGTATTTAGCCAAAATTCATTATTATTATTTCTACCTCTACTGATTAAACTTGATTCATTTTGTCTTGTTTATGATAAGAATTACGTCTGAAACAATTTCCATCAAAAAAATATAAACAAAAAGTAAAAAAACAAAGAAATACATAAGAAATAAAAAAACCCAATAAAATACATAAGAAAAAAATTGCGATACCAAACTTTTTTAAAACTACATTTGATCGGGATCCTACAAAGAGTGTGAATAAAAAATAGTAGTTTTTAGTGCAGTATGATAGTTAATACGAGCAAATGTTTTATTTCATGAATAATTTAGCATTATTATTTCATTAAATGGAAAATCTTATTCTTTAAAAAAAATCAACCATACAGCTTTGTAAATTATATCGCACACTACCACTGCAAATTTTTGCGGCGCTAGCGGGATCAAAGGCCGAGGTGGAATCCGCCCCTCCCCGGCTGTGAGATGGGTCCAAATAACCAGACTCTTTTCGGGTTAAGATAGCTGTTTTCTGCTGTGTCTGCATGCTTTGGTGGAGAGTGGGTAAACGGACTGGTTCAATCCAAGTTTAGGAACCATCTTTAAACCATGACTCAATGACTCACATTCTCCAAAGAGAAACATTTTTTATTTTCAAGCCAAGTACAGACACACGTCAACATAATAACCGAGAAACGTACAATGTAAAGGCTCACTTTTGGCAAAGGACACTAAATGTATGATTTAGTGCCCTTTGCCAAGAGCTGGCATGTTCATGTACACATGTACATGTGTATTATCAAACCTTTCTCAGTGTACCAGCTGAATGAGGCACAGTTATACAGATAGTCTGAACAGGTCTTGTGGATTCAGGCCTATATTAGTTCAGTGTTTTTTTTTTTCAATTTCTTTTAATCTTATTTTTTTACGTTTGCATGTGTTTTGACCTATTGCTATTTGGTGAGCAATATTATAACAGTTATTGTGACTTTTAAAAATAATTAAACAAGAGATTATTTCATTCCCATGTTCTAGAAATATTACTGATACATAAGACGAGGCATAAACAATACGAATTTGATTGCTTTTCACTCAAATGATAAAAAAATGAATCAAAGCTTTATGTGCATTACAAAAATAGGGTGGGGGGAATACATGTAGTATTGTTTTATACGACTGATATGAATTGCTAATTAAGTAATTGTTTTACAGAGTTCTGTTCATATATAAATGTATGTAGAGGCAAAACTTCTGTTATTTTTAGTACTGCATCTGAGAATTAAATGAGGTACGAGCGACTTACATATGAATCAAATCATGTCAAATCATATCAAATCAAAACTTTATAACAGACATTTTAAACAATTTGTGACTTAATTGTATTGGTATTTATGTTGTTGTGGAAAGCATCAACATTATTTGTATCTTCTAGACAAGCGTACCTGGGCATCACAAATTTTGGTCTCAAAAGATGCATGAGACTCTAATGAAAAAGGTCACGAGCATCGCTGTGAAAGCTTTTCACATAGCATACTTATTGTATAAATGGTCAAATGGGGGGGGGGAGGCCTTCTAGGAATTACTGCCCTAATCTTGCCTGCAAGCAATGGATACATTATCAATATCGTAGGGAGTATTTATGTTATGTTACAACTATCTGTCTTATAGAGAAGAAACCCAAGAAGACATGTCGTGAGTGTTGGGAAGAATCTTTGATGGCCTGCACCAGCCTGTCTCAGATCTTCCTTCATCTCTCCACACTTGAACGTTCAGTCACGTGGAACAAGTCAATCCTGAAGGCTCGTTGCAGGATGTGCCGTCGTGGTGGTAACCCTGAAGCTATGTTGCTATGTGATAGCTGTAACAGAGGTCATCACATGTTCTGCCTCAAACCTCCCCTCAAGGTAAGCGCTTGCTAATTGCTCTAGGTCTCAAGCAATTTTGTTCACTATTACTTTCTACATGCATCGATGTATAAAATACAAATCACTGACCGTCCATTTAGATCTCAAGGTTCATTAGTCCTTATGTACAATTACAAGTCTGTTCAACAGTTAACCTAATAAATAACTTTATTTTCTATACATTGCTTTTTTTGTACATGCACAGATCTAGGCGAATAGATTGTTTTTAAATTTTAAAGAGACATGTCTGATCAGACTGTCATGAAGTGATGTTAATTATGAATGTATTTTTTACCTACAAGTTTTCATGAAATTTCTGGAAGTGATTATTTCATCCCATCTTCATGGAATCAAGTAAAAAAAAACATTATTAGCAAACTTACAAGTTTTTTGTTTGTTTGCTTCTCTGATGTCATTTTATCTCAAATGTGCATACACATACTAGAAAAATAGAGATTGCTGCTAATCCTGGGGCTATCATGAACTATTGCTGTACTTCTTTAGGGGGTTAAAGGTACGGAATGCTTGTCAATGGTACCATTTGTTCCTAATACTTGTTAAGGGTAGGGTTTCATACGCCAATACTTGTTAAGGGGTGCATTTTCAGAACATGGAAAATGCCTGTTTAGGTGCTTTTCGAAACTCCAAGGTCATGCGTGGTATCCACTTGTCAGTGGATGTGCCCACCCCCACGGGTTGTGCAGATAATATTTAACATCATCCCATTGTCTGTTAGTAAATTCTGTCCCTATTTATTTTTTGTCAAGTTTGGTTTTGTCCATGTTGCTAACGTACTGCAGTTTAGTGCATTGTAAAATTTTAAAGCTTTTATTTTCATTGTTAATCACTATCTACAGACTTAAGTGGATTTTACTTTACTCAACTGAGTGTTATAATTAAAAATGCCAATGTTCTTTGTTGTTTTAGAAAGTGCCACAGGGTGATTGGTTCTGCAAAGACTGTGCCCCCAAGCAAATCAAGAGAAGCCCTCACAAACAGAGAGCAAAGAAGAAGCAAGTCGTAGAAGAATCGTCCAGTGAGGAGGAGGAGGAGGAGGAGGAAGAGAGTGAAGAAAGCTCAGAGGAAGAAAATGAAAGTGAAGAGGAGGAGGAAGAGGAGGAGGAAGAGGAGGAGGAAGAAGAAGATGAAGAAATGGAAGTCGATGTTGATGAAGAAGAAGAAGAAAAAGAGGAAGAGGAAGACGAAGAGGAGGAAGATGATGAAGATAATGACAGGTAACGTATCTCAAACTTTATTTAATCAACTTATTATTCACACAAAATATTCTTCCAGCAGACGCATGAGTAAACGTCATTAAGTGATTAAAGGCTGCACAAGAATTTATTGCTTAAATAGGATTTAATTTGTAATGCCATAAACAAGGGCAAAAAGGCTTTTTAAAAAATAATGGTAAAAGTTTTATATTTGTAAGATTTCAAATATATCACAAACATGAAATGTTCATAAGGAGTCCATTATATTCAGTATTGCTTTTATCTTTTTGACACTTGTATATATTTTTTTTTCATCGTACATGTATGTGTTTATCTACTGATTTTGGAGTGTTGTGTGATGTTCCTATAATACTTCTAACTCTATTTTCTCTCATCAACTCAGTTATTGCAGTGTACCAGTATTTTGTCCATTTTGTTTTGGGAAAAGATAATAAGCTTCAGGAGAGTTTCAATTTCATTTTTAGTTTTCATATAGATCTATCACATTTCAAAGAAACAAGTAATATGGTTACTCAAAATAGTTCATTTTCTTGCTGGACAAGGAACAAATGTAATATATTGTGCCTATTTAATGATTTTGGTGTTCATAGACTGTAAAAGACAGTAATAGACTATTTGTCTATTACAGAATATATGTGTGTGAGGAATCATGATTGAAGAAAAATTATCTCTTTAATTTTACTTTTTGTTTCAATGGCTTCTGGTTGCATTCATAAGGCAATTCTAGAAAAAAAAAGTGAATGCTAATCTATCCATTGGGAAGGATGATCATGCTTCTGTGCTTATGCATGTATAATTTTTACTATTCTTCTAACCCTAAAAGACTGGGGAGGGGGGGGGGGGGAATCTGCCCCCTCTCAATAATTTTTGTGATAAATCTGTAAGGCAAAAAGCTGGTGCCACGTCGTTTCACGTCTCAACACAACTTTTGAGACCAAAGTCATGACGTTTGAGACCAAATTCATCTTCAGAAATCTGATTTCATGTACAATTTGGATGCAAAGTCTATATGTAGCCAAAACTACTTAAATGTATTATTACTTTGACTTTACTGACTAAAAATTGTTTTCACATTATTTAGGGCGGAAATAGTGTCTCTGACAATCTTGTTGAAGAAACAAAAACAGAAAGCTGATAAACAAAGAAATATATAGGAATAAGGAAACCCCAATAAAATTCATGAAAAAATTGCTATACCAAATTTTTTTTTAGTGCTTTTGGTCATCATCATGCAAAGAGTCTGAATTTTCTGAATAAGCAGTTTTAGGGCAGTATTTCATTAATTAGAATAAATTCTTTATTTTGTGCCTAAATTAGCATGATCAAAATTAACCATACATCATTGAAGATTACATTGTACCCTACTGCACAAGTTTTCTTGGCGCTCATGATCGGCGGCTGAGATCTTTGGGGGGGGGATTAGGGTAAAAATAACCTGGGTCTATTAGGGTTAGATGGAGCCAGCTACTTCAATTCGTATAGATATACAGAGCTCATTTTTTTTTAAAATTAAAATTGCTTTCCATTTTTAGTAATAGAATAGTCATTTAACTCTTTCTCAGATAAGATAAACAAATTACATTTGATATATTGATGGTGGTGTGGTCTGAATCTTTCTTGCTTTGCCATGTAATTTTTCCTCATTGTGTAAAAGGAAACTGGAAGCCATGAACCGTGTGGCCCGTAGGCGACTCCATGGTATCAACCTTGACCACAATGAGCTGTGTAGGTCGTGCGGACATGCCGGCCAGCTCATTCTCTGCCATGACTGCCCCATAGTCTACCACTGCGAATGTCTTGATCCTCCCTTATTAAAACTTAACCAAGATCAGTGGTACTGTCCACTATGTGTCCAGGATAGAGCTACCAATTGGTAAATCCCATCTTATGTCCTTTCAGAACTTTTGTCAAGTGCATCCCAAAACTAAAAGCCTGGCATGTGTCTTCCCGCCCATCCATCCATCCTGTTTCCTCAAATTAAAGAGCAACTCCTATTTTAATCCCTTTACATGTGTTATTTGGAATGTAATCATGTCTTGTGAAACCTGTATCAATTCTTGTTTTTTTGTAGGGTGGGGGGGGAGGGTAACTTTGGGGCCTGGAAGGAATACCCGTTACGATTCTGGACTAGAAGATTTAGCAAAATTCATTTCTGGGTACTGGAACTTAGAGCCACATTAAAACACTGCAGCAGCAGCACCAAGAGTTATAATAATAATGTGAACATTTGTAATGTGCCGGTATCCATCACAAAATGATGCTCATGGCGCAATAAAGAAAAGAAAAGAAGAAAACCTCGTAAAAAAGGAGGGAGAATAATAATTACTTGAAAGAACCCTTGTGCATGCATATGCCCTTTTCGCACCCTGCAATATTAGCAAAACTAATTTCATCTCAAGTTTTGTCCAAATTATTTCTAAAGCATTGATTCTTAATCTGAATTTCAACTATATCAAGCATCAGTAACAGCTTCATATTGGCTATGATCTTGAAATCATTGTTCAAATTCTCATACTGGGGAGTCTCACTCCGCTGTTTCCTTTTATACTTGTTTTGATATGGGCTGAAGTTGATAGCAGTTACATATGGCAAATGCAAACTCGAAGAACATTTTGCTGCGTTCTATGTTAATAGCGAACTCTAAGAATTCAAATGATGGCAAGATCAAAGGAAAAATACAGCTATTCAGATTCTCAATGTGGCTGAAATCCAGGTTCAAGATTGATTAAGTTAGATATTAGGGATTAAATCTAATGCATGAAGGTAAATGGTTCACATTATCTAGCTGTTAAAAAAAAAACTATTCCAAGACATTTACAGTATCCAATCTTTGGCTCTGAATTCTGAACCGGGACCTGCTTGGCCTGGAGAAGATCGTTCCAACTTTCCAGGCTCTGAGTTCCAGTCCGACCTGGCTCCTACCATGGGGGGGGGGGATAAGGATGGGGTTCAGAAAGGAGTTGTGACTCTTTTGAGAGAGGAGGGTTTCTCTGTAGGGAAATGCAAGTTACATTGAAAAAATATCAATCCAATGCTTCAAGGTAATGAGAACATGTCTTGGATAAGAGTAGTACCATCTCATTAGGTATTCAATATCCAGAAAAATGATAGCTCAGTGCCAGGAATTTCATATCTGACAGATGTGAGTGCTTTTCAAAACATGTTATTCTCACCAAGACAAGAGGGGCATGAATCTTTTCATTTGTATTGAATATTTGTTTCCCAGGGTCCTGTATCAATGGCATGTGTGAGAGAGCTAATGAATATTTTCAGTTTGGGTCAATTCCTCTTCTGATTCCATCCTTTTTTCAATGTGTGTAAAGCAAAGCCATTTGTGTTTAGGAACTATTCTCTGTCATCTATGTTTTGTGTTCTTGCATAAAGTGTCTTTTACAATAACGCTAACAATTTGCAAGGGATATGTGAATGTTTAAAAAATGGCTTCTTGTTTTCACCACTGCTGCTATATTGAATCCTGTACTGCAGGCGAGACTGCCAGAAGCATTCCATCTGTCTTTCAATATTCTTATTTTTTGCAAAACATGTGTGTCCATGAAAAGTGCACTTAGTTGCATTGTGGTATAGAATAGATTAAGAAAAAGGTGGCATTGTTTTTTTATTTTTATTTTGCCTGCATAGCAGAGGTGAGACTGTAGAGGCTGCTTTTTTAGACGGTGGCGGCGTCAACATCAAATTTTAACCTAAGGTTAAGTTTTTGAAATAACAAAGTTATGTTGACTTAGTTCATAAAACTTGGACATAAGGGTAATCAAGTATTACTGAACATCCTGCCTTTGGTTCCAGGTCACATGATTAAGGTCAAAGGTCATATATGGTCAATGATCTTAGACCATGTTGGGGTAATCATTATTGAAATCTTAACCTAAGGTTAAGTTTTTGAAATTTTATCATATAAGAAAGTATTTGGACCTAGTTAATGAAACTTACACATAAGAGCAATCATGTATCCCTGAATATCTGTCTGCATTCAGGCAGTGTTGTAGTCAAGGCTCAAACCTCCAAGGCCAAGGCCAAGGCCAAGGCTTTAATACCCAAGGCCAAGGCTTCAATAACCAAGGCTGAGGCCAAGGCATGGAAACCCAAGGCCAAGGCCAAGGCCTGAAAACCTCAAGGCCAAGGCCAAGGCATTTCAATTGTACAATATATGGAGAAAAAAATTAGACAACAATGCTTAGGCGGCATACATGACACACAGGACCAAATCATGTATAAAAGATGTGAGCAAGCAAAATTTTTTACCCTTGTACATTTAAAACGAAAATAATTTCATGATAGATCATGTAGATTTAGGCATAAAATTAAAATAAATATGTAGTTACCTTTGTACATTTAATTATTGTTCTAGGCGATTCACATTGCAATAATTATTACCAAGGTGATCTGATCCTGGCATGCCCATTCTCAACATATGTCTTTCTCCTCTACCTGGGACAGGGGAGGCAGAATGTTTTTTTTTTTGGGGGGGGGAGGTCAAAGCCAAAAATGCACTTACAGTATAAGTCAAAATGAGAATTTTGGTGCAGTTCAGCAAAGCTTTTTTAAGTGATTTCTAATTGATAAGACATATATTTTGATTTAGGCTTTAATTTCCCGCTATAGAAAGCATAGCGAGCAAGTGGTTTTGAAAAAAAAAATCAATTTTGAAGTTGTAAAACTCGATTTTGGGTCAATTATGGTGCTAATCACTGTTAAAAGGGCATCCTTGCGAGATGTTGTAATACATGTAAGATGCAATAAGAAATGAAATTTGAATATTTCAAGCTGTTTTTGTAATCATGAAAAAGGTGTGCATCTTACTAAACAAATTAACGCGAGCACAAAACACAAGCTGAAATTTTTACTGACCAGAAAAGGAGGCTGTTCTGGACTGCATTTAGTGACTCATAAATAGGATACATAACTCACCAATCAAATAATGCGAGCGCAAAGCGCGAGCTCAAAAATTTGTAATATTCCGACCTTAAAACTAGACATTCTAAGCATTTTTTTTTTGTAAATTGAATGCGAACCTTACTTAACAATAATTTATGCAAGCACAATCCAAAATTTGTTGATTTTGAAACCTAAAATTTTGCTCTGTATGCCATGCTTGGCCCCTCAAAATTGTTGGGCTCATCATGCCATTGATGCCATAGCCCATTTGGAAATGACGAAATTGAAATTTGTGTTTAAGTTTACCGAATCTTTTCAGAATATCATTAAGACTTAAGCATTCTTGTTGGTCAAAGAAAATAATACAAGGAAAACCTAATGGAATAGAAATCAACCTTGTTATCATTCTTTAGAGTAAGCTATTTTTAAGGTATGAAAATTGTTGTCAAAATTGCAGTCAAATCTGTCAGAATTATTCCTGTCATAAAATCACTATAATCAGTGGCGTACCGTGGGTCACGGCATTGGGGGGCACCAGCAAAAACTTGGAATTGCCTATGAGCGCGCGAAGCGCGCCCAGTTGCCAGGTATACTGACCTAATAGAGATATTTTTATAAGGACAGTGCCAATAAACGGACATGTATCTCACTTGTCAAATAATGCGAAAATTTTTGATATTCAAACCTAAAAAGGGACATTACAATCAATCTTTTGTAATCATGATACGTACCTGTCTCGCTAAATAATAAGAGCGCGAAGCGCAAACTGAAATTTTTGTAAATATTGACCCCAAACAGGAAGATTTTAAGGACTATATTTTAGGAATCTTTTATCTATTAAGATTATACACATCTAACCATAGTCATCTAATGGGAGTGCCAATAAGCGCTTGCTGATTTTGTTACAATTACATCTAAACATGCACATAAAGCGATTGTAATCATGATTAACATACCCATCTCACTAATCAAATCTTGCGAACGCGAAGCGCGAGCTGAAAATTTAGGAAATTCAGATCTGAAGAGGGGCATTTTAAGGCTTGTTTGTAGGAATTCAAGAAGACATTACGTAGTTCACTAACCAAATGATGCGAGCGCAAAGCGCGAGCTGAAAATTTTTGATATTCAGATCAGAAAACAGAAAAAGGGACATTTTAAGGACTCATTCTAGGAATTGATGGAGAGCAGACATCTTTCAGAAATCCACTACTGCGAACGTAAGCACGGACAGGAAATGTTTTATATTAAGACCTTAAAATGGGACAATCACTTAAAGTATTCATGAAAAAGAAGCATACTATTGTACATGTAAAAGAATAACTCGAAGTGCGAGCAAATATATTTGGTAGTTTGGTGTATATATGTTTGGTGGTAAGCGCATAGAGAACTAGACCAGTTATTATGCGCTTAATAAGTATCCTCTATTATTATTATTATTATTGACTTGAAAACGGGAGGTTTTAGTATAACAGGATTATATATCTCGGTAAACAGACAATGGGAGCGCCAGGAACAATGAAGACATATGCCCTGAGCAAGTTTCATTTATATGAAAGAAGTGTTTCTTATGTAATGTAACATAACATAATTATAACATATTATAATGAACATAAATGTCTTCTTTCCCACTACATTTCTCTTCCTTTCTCCCTCTTTTCCTCCTTTTTTTAGTCAGCCGATGGGGGGGGGGGGCACGTGCCCCCATTCCCCCCTGTAGTTACGCCACTGACTATAATCCTAATCATAATTATTATTATTGATATTGTCATTATCCTTATTAGTCATGATTACATCATATTACCAATAAATAATATTAATTTTCATCACTTCTCTTTGTTACATAATTATGTGATGATAATTGCAATTGATGGCACTGCTAAGTACACTTACTGCTTCTGCTGCTGCTGACTGGTAGTATTTAGTGTCATTAGATGTACAGAACAATTGAAACATTTATAATTACTTGTATAAAACAAATGAAAGTACAAAATACAAAATGCCTTGAAAAAGCCTTGAAAATGCCTTGAAAATGCCTTGAAATTTCAAGGCTCAAAATCCTCAAGGCCAAGGCCAAGGCCCTCTCAAGGCCAAGGCTTGAATGTTCAAGGCCAAGGCTTTGAAAAAATAGGCCTTAAGGCGCCTTAAGGCCAAGGCCGAGCATCAAGGCACTACAACACTGCATTCAGGTCACATGACCGAGATCAAAGGTCATGTAAGGTCAATGAACTTTGGCTCTGTTGAAGGTATTTGTTGAATTGGCATCATAACTTTGAAAGTTTATGGAATTAATCCATGAAATAAACATAAGGATAATCAAGCATCACTGAACATCCTGGGAATTTTTTTTAGGTCACATGACCTAGGTCAAAGGTCATTTAGGGTCAATGAACTTTGGGCATGTTGGGGGTATTTGTTGAATTACTATCGTAACTTTTGAAAGTTTATGGGTCTAGTTGAAAAAACTTGGACATAAGAGCAATCATGTATATCCCTGATTATCTGTCTACATTCAGGTCACATTACCAAGGTCAAAGGTCATTTAGGGTCAATTAACTTTGGCTGTGTTGGATTTATTTGTTGAATTGGCATCTTAACTTTGAAAGAGTATGGATCTAATTCATGAAATAAACATAGGGTAATCAAGCATGAATAATTGTTTTTGCACATAGTTCATATTAGGACATTAGACATAGTATTTTATTATCATCTGAATGTTTTCTTTTGTGAATGCGTATTCAATTAGCTATTTTCAAAGTCAGCACTGCTGCTATATTGAATAGCGTAACGCAGGTGAGACTGCCAGAAGCATTCCACTTGTAGATAATTTGTTTCTTCTTAGACAAAGTGTGTTGTTGGAAACTGACCTTTACTCTTTTAATCAATGTATAATGATTGTATGTCATAACCTTGATGATTAGTTGTTCATTCTGATTTATTAACATGTTCTCGTCTTAACTTTTGTGTTTTTTTATATTTTAACATAAATATGAAGTTGCTACATGCACTTAATATGGCTCAGAACAATTATTCTTTAAGATCTCTTGATATTAAAATATTCGTCCAGCACTTGTTCCTTTATGACCTGCTTTAATACTGAGTTTTGCAAATTATATAATCTGCATAATCACATATACCTAAAGGGCACTAGTATTCAACCCGGCAAAATTCAAAGATTTTTACATATTCACCAAAATATTTATAAAAAGGGAATTTATCTTAATTTCATACCTTTGATATTTCCAGGGTAATCTGTTGTTGGTATTTCCCTTATCAATCTGTCGACTGTATGCGCGGAGGATCGAATTATGCGGCAATGGCCTGTTGCACTGAATGGCACTACTATTCAACCTAGTGAGGAAAGATAGCAAATCTCAAAAGGGTTTAGATTGCCAAATTAGATCTAGATCTATGTAAGTCTCTGGCTTTGATTAATTCCCTGTTTTAGTCTCGTCCCAAATGGTCTAGTCCATAGTCGGATGGGACAAGGGCAGATTGAGAAACAGGGCCATCTTTCATCGCTAGGTTGAATACTAGTGCCGACGGATTGAAAACTAGTGCCAAAAACCGTTGCGGTATAATTCGATCGCCCCCGCACACAGTCGACTGGTTGAAGAAAAAAATAACGCAAAAAGAATAACCAGCATTTGCTCTTTGAAATAAGACAGGTCTGAAATTCATGTAAAATCCATATTTCTATATATTTGAAGAAACTCTCCAAACGGGTCCAATACTAGAGCCCTTACGGTATTCAAAGTGGATCAATACAAATCTATATGACATGACTGCAACTTGATTTCAAAGCTTCTTAATATATGACCAGCCACCTCCAAACCAACATAAAAGCTGCCAGGAAAGGTTCTCTGTAAATATCAACAACATATATTTTTTTCGACAAAATACAATTCCCCAGCTTATCTGAAAGAGTAATTCCTCTTCTTCACACTGTTTTTAAGTTGTAATAGGTGAATGGGAAACAAGAGTTCCATTGACACTATTTTTTGCAGACTTGATAGTTCATTGAGATAGCGCAGTGTACACATGCCATTCTTGAGTGAACCCCGTACTTCAAGAACTTCAAAAATTGTTTTCTCATTTATTCTGAATAACTTAGACTGCATTCGATCAAATACTTGTGAGGGTAATTGTTGATCAATTTATATAGTGCATTTATATAGCGCTTAATACAAATGTTTCTAAGCACTTCATACTATTACCCCGGCTTTAGCACGGCTACCTTGATCGGGTGCATCGAGCATTCAAGGAATTCCTTCCTACTGGGTACTCATTTACTACACCTGGGTCAAGAGTGGCAAATGTAGATAAACGCCTTGCCAAAGGACACCATTGCTGTGGTGGGATTTGAACCCCGGACCTTGTGGTTCGAAGACTTTATATCCACTTAGCCACAACACCTCTTTTTGGTGACTTATTTTATGTTTTTGGGTGGTTGGTCACATATTTTCATGTTTTTAGGTTGATCTTTTAATGATATATAATTCTTTGTCTTCATATCAGTAGTAGAACATACAATTGTAATTTCAAGAGAGATTTTTTTAAAAAAATATTATTGTCCTTTTTAAATGACAAGTATGCATATTAGCATCTCTATAAATTTATGTTATCATTGTTTAAAGAGATTTTGAAATTGCATGCCACTCCCCACCAAAAAATGACAAAAAACAAACCCCCAAAAATATAAATTTGAAAAAAAAAATATTAGATTATGTAGCATTATGTCAATTACAGAAAGTGACAATCAAAACAAAGAAAACAATTCTCTTTTTCAGCCTCTAATAGTACTTCCATGCTGTTCTCAACTTGATGCCCCTGTATTTAACGTTCATTGGTGTGCATGAAATGTTCATTTTACTAATCATATTGTCTCAAAACTCAATAGAACTGCATGTCTGATTAATTAGTAATAATTCTTTGAATAAAGATATACATGCACGATTTGACATGCATCCTTTCTTGTGATGTGCATGAGAGATGGAGTATCTTACATCCTCAGGCATAGGATTAGCCAGTGATATATTGACATAAGTGTAACATTTAAGGAATTTTATTTGTAGGCTTCAGCAAACACTTCATGCTTGATTAGCATAGCTTTACAAAATATATTTGAGAATGTATCTTTCCTTTTCATATTCGCGGCAAAATGCATTTAAACACTCTTTGAAAATGATTTTTCTCCCTCCCCTCCCTCCCTCCCTCCTTGTAATGGAAGTTCTTTCAAAACATATTAATCAATAAATCAAATTATACAAAAATATAATCCACTGGATAAACTTATCCAGTATTGAAATATATATATTTATAACGTGTTAAAGTGTTAATTAAATCTGCGTGTTGAATTCAAATTTGTGCAGTGCTGAATCGGAGGAAGAAATGGAAAGTGAAGATGATGATGCGATAGAGCATGATGACGTCTGCTCCCGATGTGGTCATGGAGGTGAATTGATATGTTGTGATAATTGTCCTAAGGCCTTTCATATGGAGTGTTGTAAACCAGTTGTACGCAAGGTGCCAAAGGGACATTGGGAATGTGAGAGCTGCAAGAAAGGATCCAAGTCAGCTGCCATTAGGGTACCAACAGGCATCAAAGGTGGGCTTTTCTATCATATTTTTTTTTTGATTTTAGGTATAGATGGTGGTCAACCAATGTATGCGACTTCATGTATAACACACAATGCAGATTATTTTCCTCTTATTCATTTTCATTGACCCTAATGCTTCTGAAGTGGGGAGCATTATGACCCTCTTGACATTTTTCTAGATCTGTTGCACAGAATTTTTGACTGCACTGCTTGATGATTTACTTTCAAGTATCGCACAACTTACGAAATTATGTAATATTGTGTAAGAGTATATGAGACCCCAAATTGCTCAAAAACGTGATTTCATGTATAAAGTAAAAAACAAAACGAATGGTATTTTAATCATGAAACCTGGGTTTAACCCTAGTCTAAACTAGAATTTTAAACCACATTTCTATGGAATGCTTGCTGAATAAATCTTTCATATTCATGGCAATTATAATATATCAATTAATACATTAAAATTCATTATACTTCTGTATTTTTATATTCTTCCCATTTCACTAATTATAATTTTTGATAAATTTTTGCAGCAGGATAAGGGAATATGTTGACAACTTGCACTTCATAAAAGTGTGGTCTAAGTTAACCCAGGTCATAGATTTAAATCTAGATATATCATTTATTTATATATCATATTTATATCATAGAGATATATTTACTAATGTGCAGACTCGCAGTAGGCGGGCATACTTCTCGTCTGTGATTGCACGGAGCATGCTTGGCTATTGCTGGATAGGTCTAGATTTTCAAAAGTACCCGGATGTTCACTTTGCTCACATGATATTACGCTGTCAAAAAGAGATGCCGTCTCCAGCCTTTATCTTGAAGAAAAGAATCCAACGTCATTACAATTGATATTATGAATGACAATTTGTATCTGAATAAACAATGTGATAAACCTGGATATTACTGTTGTTAATATGACATTTTTACATGACTTCTCTGGATTAAATAAATTATAAATCTTTTGCATTAACAACTGTCTGTTATAGGCCTATATAGGTTTACTTATTGGGATACACATGAATGATACATTTATTTTATGATTAATATCCAATCACACCAAACAGCTCTTACTCATGGTGTGAAAAGTGATAAAGGAATCCAATAAAAGTGATAAAGGAATCCAATAAAACTAGAACTCGGAAGGCATGCATAAATCATTCACAGGCGGAACTTGTGCATCAACGGTTATTTATTTATTTTTATTTTGATGTTTTATTTTTTCATTCATTCATTCATTCATTCATTCATTCATTCATTCATTCATTCATTCATTCATTCATTCATTCATTCATTCATTCATTCATTCATTCATCCATTCATCCGTTCATTCATTCATTTGATGGTAGATGTACTTAGGGACCTACATGTAATGCTGCAGTTGGAGGTCACATGGTAAGGTCAAAGGGAATTTTCAGGTCAATGTTAAAGTTTCCTGCAAGACTCTAATGACACATAATTCTGCAACCGTAATTTATTTTTCACCCAAACTCGGGTTGTAGATATTTCTTAGGTGGCCTGCATGTTATGGTGCAGTCAGAAGTCACTTGGTCATGTCAAAGGTCATTTTGAGGTTATTGTTATGACATAATTCTGCAACCATAAGTCACTTTGAACCAAACTTGGGTTGGAGCTGTACTTGGGAGACCTGCATGCTATTGTGTTCAGAGGTCACATGTTAAGATCAAAGGTCATTTTGAGTTCATTATTTAAGTCTACGTGCAAGACTTATGACAAATGTTATTCCATTCCAGTTATTTAACAAGGAACTTTAAATACAATTCTGTTGCGTGCACTCGCAAATCACAATTTTTCTTGTTACTTTCACAAGTGGGTGAGACACAACATCGCTTATGACTTGTCTATTTTTTTTTTATTCATTTATTTATCTATTAATTATATTCAGTTTTATTTAACAGTACAGTCTTCAGTGTTTTAGTCCTGCTTTTACAAAAGAGCTAGCCCTGTGGCTGTGTACATAAAAAATGATTTACAAAATATATACTAAACAAATAATGTCTACAATGCAGAAACAACATATTGATGATTTCACATTAAAAACATTCAGTGTTAATAGAAAGGTTGACAAATTAGTCAAAAGACAACAAGTTATCTGCCTCTCTTCTCATGATTTCCCTACTCTAAATGCATCGTCCTTTTCCACATTTGTTCTCAAGACCCATTTGTTTGAAAATAATATTTATATAATTTGGTAATTTCTATATACTATATGTAATTTTCTTTAATTTGTATGAAATATTTAGTATAATTCGTATAAATTACTCAGTATTTTGATCTTTGATTATATGCTCTATTTAGCTAGTAGTATTGAGGGCATCTCTACACTTGTTCTTGGTGAGCCTCCCGTTTTACCATCAATGCTAAAATTTGTGTTATACAGTGTGAATCAAAAAAAAGTTTACACTTACAATAAATCCTGTAAAATTTTTACATTTTTAATATCCTGAACATTTTTCCACATTTTAACATTGGTACAGATCCATTAAAGCTAATGACGATATAACTGTTGAAAAATATTTCCGCTTGAGTGAGCATCACTTACTTTTGAAAAGCTAGTGAAAAATGATTTGCGCAGAACTTTGAAATAGTTATATGAATAAAAGTAGACCTTAATCATGAAAAACATGTTGAATTTAGCTTGTAAAATTGATTTGAAAACATCTTTTACCTTTTTTTTACTTGTTACCTTGCCCAAAACACTTCGAAGAGTGCATTACGCCCCACCCCACTCCCCCACACACCGAGGCCATCTTGACAATATTTGCTTTACACTGAGCTGTGATTTACATGAAATGGCTTAGGCTTCACTTACATTTTGTTAATCATTATAAAGCTTGGGGAAAAGTGTGGAGAAACAAGTATTAATGAAAAATGAAATGTAAACCCAATTCAAATTATAAAAACTTAGTGAAAAATAATGCTGGAGTTATCTGATATAAACTTATGTTCAGATTCAGTTATGACTTAGATCCAGCTGGCACAAAAAGGGTAAAGGTTGTGCTTACTAAGTGTTGAAATTTCAATTTGGGTGGCAAAATTGTAATAAAATGCTTGAATGTATCCGTTTCATTTTTATTGACCAAAAGTGCAAGGGAAATGTATGAAAAATGTTTCGCAGGGTAAGTATGATTTCGCCCTTTCCCCTTGACACAGCATGAAAACGAGCATTTCTGCACAAACAGATTTCTGCGAGCTTTACAAAAATGGACAGTGCCCACTCAAGTGTAACATTCTGTCAAAACTTTGACTTTCATTGGTTAGATGAGATCCAAAATACCCTCATGTTGTATATTTTTGAATTCCCAGGGCTTTTTCAAAGTGTAAACTTTTTTGATACGCTCTGTATAATTAAGTTTTGGGTTTTCAGAGTAGGCCTACTTTAAATTGTTCTCATCGATCGGAATATAATGAATTCCCAAAATCTCTAGGCCTATTTGGCACTAAAAATGAATTATCTAGAATGACTTTTTATTGTTCCAACTTGTTTACTGTTTGTTTTCCCTTCACTTTAAGTCAGAATCATTTTTTTTTGTTTGTTTTTAGGGGGTGAAGTGAAGTGATTTTCTGTTTTGTAAAGAGTATGTAAAGACACCATCCGTACTCTTGTGGGGTTATATGTCATCTTAAATGCTAGGGCAGAGCCGCATTGTTGACAAAGGATTTTGGACAGAACATTAATGCTGAATGTTGATGATTTTATCCCCCCATTTTTCACTACCTTTTACCATATTTTGCAATATTTTAACAAGACTATTTTATTGTTTTGTGCAGGCAAGAGGAAAGGGACTTTCGGAATGTGTTGGAAGGCAGTGTCATATTAATTGTTTTGTGTTTTACAAAATATTTATGATAAATATGTTTTGAAATGATACTTGCTCCCATGTCTAGGACCAGCTAAGAAGTTTGCCTCTAAACCTGCCAAGAAGGAGAATCCTAAAAGTCAACCCAAGGCTGAAGAGAAGGCGGGTTCTAGGAGCCGGTCTCAGAGTAGGGGACGTCAATCCAGACAGAATACACCAGAACCAAGCCAGTCAACTAAAGCCTCCAAGAAAGATTCTCAACCTGTCTTGGGTGCTAGTGGAAAGAAAGGTCAGCAGAGCTCTCAAGATAAGAAAGGGCAACAGTCTTTATCATCCCAGGAAACTAGAGGAAGGTCAAAGTTTCAAGAGAAGGGAGGTCGGGGGTCATCCTTGGAGAGGAGGGGTCAGAAACGAAGTATTAGAATGGATTCTACAGACTCAGAGTCATCGCAGGAAGAAGAAGTCCAGAAGAAGAAGAATTCTGGAAAGGCTCTTTTCAAAGTAGCCCTTAATGGAAGCATGAATGCAGATGGTTAGTGTGATCATGTCTTTCATTATTTTATGGTCCTTCTTTCTTGTCCATCTTGTACAAATGAATGACAGGTACATGTATTTGGTCAAAACTTGACATGATGCACAACCTTCCTATTTTTGTGGTCCTGGGATGGCTCCCTTTTGGACTCGTAGAAGGAATATTATTGTGATATAATTCAGGATTTTTCAATTTTTCCAAGCAAGACATTTGACTTTCTTACCATGATTTCATTGTCCTCCTTCTTTATGTAATCATCAGTAATTAACCTTGGCTTTGTGTATTCCTAGCACACATAGAGTGCATACAGGAAGTATATACCGTATTTGCCGGCGTAAAGGCCGCGGCGGCGTATAAGCCGCACCCCCGATTTTGCGAATCATCTTTGAAAAAAAAAATGCATGACAGAATTCCCGGCGAAGTCGGACAAAATCTTGGTTGGAAAATTGTTCAACGATTGCCGCGGAATGGGAAATAAAAAACACGCATGCTTTAATTCTTCTAACTTACTACCGTATTTCATCTATTTCGGAAGGCGACGCAAGGAAAATAATCCACCATCGACGTGAAGAAGCGGCCGTGGTAATCAAGCGCTGCAGAGCTAGAGGTAAACGAGAGCTGCGGAGGTAAACAAGCGCTGCGGAGGTAAACAAGCGTGGCGGAGATAAACAAGCGCTGCGGAGGTAAACAAGCGTGGCGGAGATAAACAAGTGCTGCGACGGTAAACAAGCACGGCGAATGTTTCATTTCTTTCAATTAACGTCTTCTTTTCTTACAAATAAAGTTGAATAAATACACAAGCACGGGCGGTGTTTCAATGTTTGTTTTTATTGAAGTCGGCGATGTCGTATGAGAGAAATAAAGACCGGGAATAAAGACTGAGAGAGAGAGGTAAAGACCAAGTGAAATAAAGACATTGGCGGCGCGGAAGCCCAAAAAATTAGAGGGGGTCTACCTGAAATTTTGTGATGGACAAATGCAAAATAATTTGACAAGCAAAAAATAATAATAAAAATAAAAAAGGTCATCAACCTAAATTTTAGGAGGGGGGGGGGGAACAAGAGACATTTTAAGGGGGGTCCACCAGAGTTTAGGGGGGGGTGCAGGAAACAAAATTGACAAGCAAAAAAAAAAGTTATCAATTTAGGGGGGATCGTCCTCATCTCAAATTGTAACAATGTAACAAATGTAAAATAATTTGACAAGCAACAAAAAAAAAATCAACCTAAATTTAATGGGGGAAAGAGACATTTTAAGGGGGGTCCACCAGAATTTAGGGGGGGGGACGCAGGAAACAAAATTGACAAGCAAAAAAAAAGGTTATCAACTAAAAATTTAGGGTCCCCCCCATCTCATTTTTGGGGGGACCTGCATGCCCCCCCCCCGCCGCCTATGAATAAAGATGAACACTGATTCTTTCTTGGAAGTTTGTGGTCTTGAAAAAGACCGTTATTAATTCACGCACAAAGCAATTTCAAATGACATACCTTGTCATGTTTCCTCGATCTCTTCCTGAGCGGGAAAATATTGAAGGCGGCATGATATCATTTTTTTAATACTTACGCTATTTTTCCACCTGCAATAGAATATTAAATTGCATGCAAACATCGTGTATCACCGTGTCATCATTATTATCGCACGCAAATCGTGCATCATCATTTACTATTGTCAACATAAACATGCTCTATCATCATCCTCATCGTCATCATCATCATAATCCAGAATGCCTAACAAGTTAAAATCTAAATCACTCATCTCAATGTTGTAACTTTAATTATCATTTTCAAATAGCAATTCATTGACACAATCGTACTTATATCATTATTGTCACCATTATCATCACATAATTCATCCAAACTATTATTCACAACCAACCAGCCTAATCAGATCATCACTACTACCGCCATTTCCCGCAGCAGACCACAGCACACATCGCAAGGTAGGTTTTTATTATTATTTATTGGCCGATGAGACTTGGAGATGCAAAACAAAAAAAAGATCAAAAGGTAAATATTTTCATTTTATTTTCCATTACGATCGATGACGATGTAAAAATAAATTTGAAAAATGTAGAGCGAGGTGCTGGTGCTGCTAATCTTCCTGGCTCCTGCAAGGAAGATAGAAATGAAAACATGTTAAATCAATGTTCCACATAATTTCATAAATAAATAGTAATGACATTCATTACAATTACAATGCTTTTTGTCGACAAAAGTCTACCAATGCACGTCTTGGATCGCCGCGAACAAGCTGCCTGCAACTGGCAAGTACCCTGCATACGAGCGCTAGAGCGCGAGCGCGGAAGCCATGCATTTCAAACGTATTAAACATGACATTGCCGGCCGGCCCCAGACAGAGTCAGATCGCTGGCACGGTCTCTGAGCTACTGCGTTTATGGAAACAAATTTACACCTATGCAGAATTGAATTTGAGGAGTAAGATATCACGTACTGGTACTGAAAATGTTTGATTAAATAAGTTAAGATTTTTACTGTTTCATCCTATAAACGCGCTGTTTTAACTACCATTACAATGAAAGCGTCACTGTAGTCCCATACGTACGCACACGCGATGTTTTGACCACGTATTCAGCGTTCGCTGGACGCGGCTTTTGACTATCGTCACGTATAGGCCGCACCCCGACTTTGCTTCATTTTCTCATAAAAAAAAAGTGCGGCCTATACACCGGCAAATACGGTATACAAGACATTAAAGAAACTAAATAATTCCTAATCTGGCTATCATAAAATCTACTGAATTACATATGGCAATGCTTCAATGATAACAATTCATTACTTTATCTTGAGAGATGAGATGATATACTTCCTTTGATATAAATTTCTGATACTTTTGGTTTGTTTTATTTATTTTAACAGTAAATGAAACCTGAAAAATTAATTTGCACTCTTGTACTAAAGTCAATGAGGCAACAGCACTTGGACATTCATTTGTCTAAAATTATTTGAGAAATGTGAATGCCAATTAAACTACAAGGAATGGTGTCATCTCATCTCTCAGAATTGTTTTTTTATGATCAATGTATGGTGGTCTTTCTGTTAAATAATAAAAAAAGCTGGGTGGACTGTACATGATGAAAATATCTTGTCTATGCAATAATAACACATAAATCCTTTCAGATTCAGCTTCTGATTCATCAGGGCCATCAGCTAAGAATCGCAGATCATCCAGTGGACGTGGTCGAGGGGATCTAACACAGATCAACAAGTGTGAAGCATTATTAAAGGAACTCATCAAGCATCCAGATGCACGTCCATTCCTTAATGCTGTCAGCAAAAAAGCAGTAAGTAGAAATATTTTTATTGGGCTTTTCCACAGATCAAGGTTAGTTTTAATTAGCAACCCAACAATGATATAGAATGTGCACACCATAGTAACCTGAGGCCGACTATCTCTAGGCTGGATCTAGTTTTATGTAGTTCTAGGATTTACACATTCAATCAGGCCATATTTACTATCAGTAACTGGGATACATCCCTTGAATCTATGCTATCCATCCACATGAATGACTTCACCTAAGACAACACACAAAATTCCTTGCATGGCATTCATCTCCCCTTCAGTGGCACTTTCAGTCACTCATGCAAAGAGTCTTCATTATCCTCTTTTCACTTCGTGCTCACTGAGTTGGATGTCTCAGATCAGTGCTCTTACCAACCTTAAAATTTTAATGTTTGGTTGCTCTTACATTAGACATTTTTGATTCCTATTTGACTCATGGTTTTATTGTCTCACCTGCACAGCAGAGTGAGACTATAGGCGCCGCTTTTCCGATGGCGACGGCGGCGGCGTCAACATCAAATCTTAACCTGAGGTTAAGTTTTTGAAATGACATCATAACTTAGAAAGTACATGTATATGGACCTAGTTCATAAAACTTGGCCATAAGGTTAATCAAGTATTACTTAACATCCTGCGTGAGTTTCATGTCACATGGCCAAGGTCAAAGGTCATTTAGGGTCAATGAACCTTGGCCGATTTGGGGGTATCTGTTGAATTACAATCAAAACTTTAAAAGTTTTTGGATCTGATTCATGAAACTTGGACATAATAGTAATCAAGTATCACTGAACATCCTGTGCAAGTTTCAGGTTACATGATCAAGGTCAAAGGCCATTTAGGGTCAATGAACTTAGGCCGAATTGGGGGTATTTGTTGAATTACCATCATAACTTTGAAAGTAAATTGGTCTAGTTCATAAATCTTGGACATAAGAGTAATCAAGTATCACTGAACATCCTGTGCACATTTTAGGTCACATGACGAAGGTCAAAGGTCAATGAACTTTGGCCATAATGGGGGTATCTGTTGAATTACCATCATAACTTTGCAAGTTTATTGATCTGACTTTTGAAACTTGGACATAAGAGTAATCAAGTATCATTGAATATCCTGTGCAAGTTTCAGGTCACATGATCAAGGTCAAAGGTCATGTGAGGTCAATGAATTTTGGCCACATTGGGGTTATTTGTTGAATTACCATCCTATCTCTGTAAGTGTATTGGTCTAGTTCATAAAACATGGAAATAAGAGTAACCAAGTGTCACTGAACATCTTGTGCGAGTTATAGTAGTTTTCAATGTCAGCAATACTGCTATGTTGAATCGCGTGATGCAGGTGAGACGGCCAGAGGCATTCCACTTGTATCAAGTTGAGTTTACTCTTATTACACTAGCGTGAGTATTTTGAGAGAAGCCCTGTTTGGACTTTACGTTTTGAGCTTGTGTTTGCCTTTACACTTTGCTTGCACAGACAGAGAGCTTGATAGCTCTTCCCCCGTATCTCTCGCTCTCCTGATTCTTTTGCTGATGGGTATGTGTTGCAACTCAATGTTGCTCCAGAATCCCATCAAGCATCACAGATTTCTATCCCCACTCTCCCCGTCAGCTTTAGCCACCGTGACAAGCACTGAGCAGACCAAGCAGACTTTTTATGTTGCTTTAAGACACTCTCAAGAAGAGCAGGCTTTCCGCCATGCTCTCTGTCAGCTTTAATCTGGTGTCGTGCACAGAGGGTCACATGACCAGAGTCAAAGGTCATTAGAGGTATTCATGTAATTGTATCCCCTGAACAGAGTTCAGAGGATACTATGGATTTGCAGAGCTGCCAAGTAGTATGGATTTTCAGTATTTAGTACTGAAAAATGAGAAGAATACTGATGGTTTCATGCAAAATACTGATTTCTCAAGTTTCAGTTTTATGTGTTGTCCTATGGTATTTTTTTGAAAATACTGATTTCCTTGCCAAACTACTGATTTTCAGCTTTAAAAATACTGAAATGTTCTTGTTCAGGTTGGCAGCTCTGGATTTGGCCTTGTCACGCCGCTGCATCCACCGCCGCCACATAGATTTCCTTGTGAGCGCTCTATCAGTTGTATTTCTTCTCCGATCACCTTCAAATTTGGCATAAATGTTGAGTATGGTATAGCAAAGCTGCCTTTCAATTTTGGTGTAGGCGGAGACATCATGAAATAGCAGAGATGTCCTTGTGAGGGCTCTACCAGCTGTATTTCTTCTCCTATCATTTTCAAATGTGGCATGAAGGTCCATTAAGCTAAGCCGCCTATTGATTTTGGTGTGGGTGGAGACGTTGTTATGGTAACAAGAGCATCTCTAGATTTCATATGACGACATAGTGTCCTTAGAATGTCCCAGTCCTATGTCAAAACTCAACTCTAGCGATCTTCTACTGTGCTGATCTGATTAGGTTTGGGGACTATTAATCATAGATCACAAAGGTCATGAATCTTGAAAGATATAATTTTCTTAGTAATTCAGGAACTGTTTGAAGGAATGACTTCAAACTTGGTTTATGTATGCAAGCATATAGAAATGACAATGATCCTTAGTTTGGGGGTAATGGCTAGTTCAATATTAGTTAAAATGATCTCCTTCATTTGTCATGTCAAGGTTAAAGCTCACAGATCATGTTGAATCCATGAAAGGTTTATTTTCAATGAATGAGAATATGCAGAATACTTTGAAATGGAAAATTTCATTTCATTTCATTTATTTGTCCGCTAAACGGATAATTGTATAACTTGACAATTCTTGCAACAAACATAAAATTCACAGAATAACATAACAATGAACATACCAGTAACATAATAACATGAACATAATCATCGTGATTATACTGAGTTATAAAATACATGTAATGTATACATGAATTAAAATAGATGACTTTGCTGGCAAAGCTATTGAGCATTTATTTATTTATTCAGCTATTTATTCATTCATTTATTGGTTGATTATATTCTTAAAGTTTTTATGGTATAAACGTTGTGACTATATATTATGTATTAAACATATTTTTTCTTCATTCTGAA
Source organism: Lytechinus variegatus (assembly GCF_018143015.1). Lineage (NCBI taxonomy): Eukaryota > Metazoa > Echinodermata > Echinoidea > Temnopleuroida > Toxopneustidae > Lytechinus > Lytechinus variegatus. Next base: position 45,224,976 of record NC_054746.1, read on the forward strand.
AGTGGTATAATTAAAGCTGTAGCTAAATCTTGGTTTTACATCTTCCTTCTTTCAAGTTAAGACATGCGGGCGGGGGGGGGGGGGGGGGGGACAGAGAGACATAAAAGGGACATACCTTCCCAACTTTCTCATCTCTAAAACTCTACAATTATTATTGACATGTAAGTTGCGGAGTTGTCTGCTGCATTTTCTCTTTAAAGGAGAATGAAACCATTGGAACAAGATAGCTTGTGTAAAAACAGAAAAATCAAAGAAACAGATCAACAAAAGTTTGAGAAAAATCGGACAAATAATGAGAAAGTTATGAGCATTTGAATATTGCGATCACTAATGCTATAGAGATAGCAAATTGGCAATGCGACAAAGATGTGTGATGTCACTCATGAACAACTCTCCCCATTACTTTAGTATATATTTCACTTGAATTGCCTCTTTTATCACATCTATCCATAGATCATGTGTTCTTTCTACATGAGGGCATGTAATACATATTTTTTAAGAATACATCATGGATAAAGAGTTTGTATCATCATAAGAAAAAGCAAAAAGAGACATTTTGAGGGTATTTTATAGTCCACCAAAGGGAAAGTTGTTCATCAGTGACATCACACATCCTTGTCGCATTGCCAATGGGAGGATCTCCATAGCATTAGTGATTGCAATATTCAAATGCTCATAACTTTCTCATTATCTGTCCGATTTTTCTCAAACTTTCTTTATTCTTATTCTTTGATTTTTCTGTTTCTACTCAAGCCTATTTGTTCCAAAGGTTTCATTCCCCTTTAATGTTTCTACAGATAAACCATTCTCCTTATCCTACTGTATTTCATTGACAACTCTTATGGAGAAAGGGACAAACGAATTAACGCGGCGACTGGTTCTTGCTTTTACAGATTTCAGTCTTCGTCCGCTTCTTAGTTGAACATACTGGCTATTCAGGGGGTGGGTTTGATCAGACATAATGGAGAGAGCTTTCGAAAGTACTCTTTCTTTACAGATTTCATCTAGGTCAACAGTGTTATTCATTATTTTGCTGGCTTGCTTAACAAGTCTTCTAAGCTTTATTTTATCTCTCTGTTTTGCATTATTAAACCAGATGATTGAATCAAAAGTAATAATACTCTGGATGATCGACTGGTAAAATAGATACAAAATCCTATCATTTACGTGGAAGTACTTTAACTTTCTGAGGAAATATAACCGTTGATTGCATTCGGTCAAAGTGCATTTTGACTTTGCATCCCACGACAGTTTACTGTCGATTTCCGTTCCTAAGTATCTATAGCATTCAACATTGTCAATAACATCACCATTTATATGTACTGGTCTATCAGTGGATTCAAAGGATTTCTTTTGCCTGAAGTCGAAGACAATTTCTTTTGTCTTCTTGGAGTTAACGAGTAAACAGTTTGCTTTACACCAATTTTCGAACGTATAGATAGTATCCATATAATCCAATTCATTTTCATTTTCAATTAATCCGACTCACCGTATCATCTGCATATTTAAGTATGTGAGTAGATGGGTTATATGATTTACAGTCTTTGGTGTATGGGGTGAAAAGGGTCGCAGAGAGAACACACCCTTGTGGAGTACCAATGGTTGTTGTAATTTCATCAGAGAGAATGCCGTTGACCCTAACCTTCTGTGTCCTTTCATGGAGGAAATCATGAAGCCACAATATAAGAGATGGCTGAACATCTAGATTTTCTAATTTTTCCAGGAGTATATGGGGTTCTATAGTATTAAATGCTGATGAGAAATCTATAAAGGTTGCTCTAGCATAACATCGTGCCTTATCTAAGTGTTCATACAACAAATTTGTCAAGGTTAGAACTGCATCAGTAACGGAGCGTTTTGCCTTATAAGCAAACTGGTTTGCATCAAGAAGCGGGAGAACTGAACGTGTCAGTTTTGCAAGTACCAGTCTTTATAAGCTCTTCATAACAACTGAAGTCAGCGCGATGGGGCGAAAGTCGCTATTCGTGTTGGGGCGATTGTTCTTGGGTACTGGTGTAACTATGGACGCTTTCCAACAGCGAGGTATTCTTCTTTCTGTAATCGACATCTGAAATATCTTAGAGTATGGGACAGCGAGTTGGGATGAGCATTTCTTTACAACTCGTCCATTTACGCCGTCAGGCCCCGATGATTTTCGTGGGTTAATGAACTTAAACTGCTTACGAACGTCCGATTCGTTGATCGCAAAGGGTTCGCCGTCATCAATTCGATTAAGTAACAATGTTAATTGATTGTTGAGTTCTTCCTGGTGTTCTTGGTTTTCGAACCGGCAAAAGAAAGAGTTCAGTTCATTCGCTTTTTCTTTTGCATTTTCTTCGTGCTCAAAACAATTATCATGCATTTTACTTGAATAGTCCGTCATTACTTCTAAACATCTCCATGCGTTCCTGGGATCATTAGTCATGAAACACTGCTCTAGCTTTTCTCCGTATTCTCGTTTTGCTTCGTTAACTTGTCGTTTTATTTCTCTGGACAGTTCTTTCACTCGATCATGATTTCCATTCTTGAATTCTTTTCTCTTTTCCTCCATGGTTGCTTTTATTCTTCTATTAAACCAAGGCTTGCCATTCGGATAGACTTTAATTTCTTTAGATTGGATATGTAGGTCTTCACAAAATGTAACATAACTGTTTATTGTATCGGGTTAACTGATGTATGTCATCACACATTTCATGAAACATGTCCTAATCAGTGATATCAAATGCAGTTTGAAGCATTTCACTCGATTCACTGTCCCACACTTTCATCACCCTTTTAATTGGCTTTTCGCGTTTAATCTTTTGTTTGTACCTTGGCATGAGAAAAACAGTATGGTGGTCTGATGTACCAATTCCAGGCCTAATAAGAGACTTATATGCATCTCCGACTGAACAATAGCATTTGTCCAAAATGTTTTCTCCCCTTGTTGCTGTATCAACATATTGGTGATAGTGGGGTAAAACAGTTTCCAAGTCACAATGATTAAAATCGCCTAATATTATAACAGGGGCATCAGCTGACCTTATTCCGAGTTCATTCACTTTTTCCTGTATAATTTGCTTAGCGTATTCCTTATCTGAGCTAGGAGGTATATAAACTAAGAGAAGATATACCTGGGGAAATTCTCTTGGCAGATAAAATGGACGAAATGAAACACTCATGAGTTCAATATCTTTGGACGAAATATTCGATATGTTCGTAATATTGCTGCACCACCGTTTATTAACATATACACAGAGCCCACCTCCTTTCGTTTTATTTGTCTCTTGTAGGCAGCGATCTAGTCTCATGGAGTAAAAATCATTTATTTCAATGTTATTAGATTGAATGTCTGAACTCAGCCAAGTTTCTGTAATACATATTAGACTCGATGTTCTATATTCATAATTATAACTCACATTTGCTCGTAGTTCGTCTATTTTATTTGTGATTGATCTTACGTTGCTAAGGGTGATAGTGGGTAATGCGGTGCGATGACCTCTTCTCCGGACCCGCTGTCTGATCCCTCCGCGCTTCCCTCCGCGCTTCCCTCTTCGGTGGGTTTCTGGTGGGGATCATCTCTTGTTGGTACCCATTCGGGTAGGTTCGGGGGTCGAGTCAATGGCGAGGGACTATCGGCGAGATAGAGCAAGAATTCTCTATCATATTGTATATTGGCAGCTGGCAGTCCATTTTGACAGTTTATCTCACAAACAGCACAATAAAACATAGCCAGGTGAAGGAGACTTTTCCTGATAACATCCTGGCAGATATACAATTCAACACATCACCAAAAATCCAAATTTTGGGCCAAAAACTCAGGAGCAAGAATTAGTAAGTATTGGTAGCTACAGTGCAGCGCCCTCAATATGTGATTAGATTCATTTGATAGTTTTCACAGTTTCAGAAAAAGTAGGCAATATAGTTTAGATGGTAATGGCAGAGGCATGAATTTTTATTGCGTGCAGTCAAGAATCCTTCTAGTTTACTCATACAGAGCAATTTTGTGGTCACTTCAAATTGAAAACAGGCCGATATCCACTGTGCCTGTTCACTACATATTAAATGTTGCTCAGAGAAAACATACACTACTGGGTACACTATTATACTTGTACATTCAAACCATAACAATTGCATTGTTTTCATGAAAACAGACATAGGATTTAGAATTCATTTATTCTTTGTATGTAATATTCTTACATCAATTTGGGTTAGATAAAAACAGAACGATGAAGGGCTTGCACAAAATTCATTGTGAATGATTTTCTTTCTAAAAGCTTGTATGTGTGTGATTGAATACATACAGGAGAGAAATGACACACAACGTGATTGCATAGGGGAGCTACTTACATGTGAGGTCACATGACTTCAATAAATACTGTACTTCTTTATCTTTTTCTGTCAGGCCCCTGATTACTATCGCATCATCAAGCGTCCCATGGACTTTTCAGCAATGCAAACCAAGGTCAATGATTACCAGTACTCTAATGCAGCTGAGCTCATCGCCGATGCTAGACTCATTTTTACCAACTGTCAACAGTACAACCGTAGATCCAGCCCAGAATACAAGGCTGGACTTAAAGTATCTGCCTTTCTTGAGAAGCGAATCAAAGAACTAGACATTGAGGTTAGCCTTGAAGATGGTGGCACTGCTGATACGGACACGCCCACTTCAAGAAAGCGCTCCCGGCAACGATAACTGATCAAAATTTGGATTTCACTTTCAGTATGTTTTCTTTCTGTTGGTGTTTATCAAATTGTGAGAGTAAAGTTTGTGTGTTGGATTCTTTATAAATGCCTTGTAGTTTTCTTTGCCTTTTGCACAAGTCATTGATATATTCTGCATTTTGGCCAACAAAGTGAAGTGAATTTGTTAAGATATTGACTATGCCATTCCTTTATATTGTCCCTCATCACAATCACTTTAAGTGAGTTTGAAGGTTTTTTTGTTCTAAAAAGAGAGATGAATAAATCATAATAAATGATAATCATACTAAATCATAATATCCTATTTCATGGAATAAAATTTACTTTTCTCACAATTTTATTTTTTCTGTAATTTATATTGAATGTATTGTATAACAAAAAAAAAAACTACAATAAAAACTAACTTGTTAAGTAAATCATTTTGATGTAAATAATTATGATGAGATGACTAGCATTCATTGAAAAGGGATTTACAGGTAATGAAATGTAATATATTTATTGAATTAGTGTGATATAGCTTGGGAGTCCCAGTGTTTGTAGAAATAATTTTCATTTGTAAATTTATTGAGTTTGTTATAATACTAAAATTAGAGAGACATTAAGTACGTCATATTTACGTCTCATTCAAACAGACCATCATTGCCCCACAATGCTTTGTGCACTAAGTCAATAGAATCTAAAGCAGTCTTCTTTCAGTGCTGTTCATTCAAATTCCTTATAAAATTTAGTGTGAAGTCAATCTTGGCAAAAGTTGCACATGTTTTTAAGATAAACTTAAGAGATAATGAACTCATTATGTCATAACATTCCTCATGCCATCATAGCCAATTCATTATGATGTCATGAGTTTGTCCTGCAACTTTCAACAATTTATGGGACTTGAAGTGTGTAATGTGTGTTGATTATCATAATTTGTCCAAGTGAACATTAAGAAAAATGATTCCCAGTTTTGTCCTACCATATTTGAATGAAACTTGAGTGTTGAATTGAAGACTATTAGGGAGCATGAATATTGTGGTTCTTTTGATTACAAACTGTAGATATTGATTGTAGTACATTTTAAAAAATGTAATAATACCATGTAATAATACCATGGTATCAGTACGCTTCAGCTTTCACAAGCTAGTTGTTAAATTTGTTATATTAAAGCAGCAACATTTAACAAAGCTACATTGTATATTGTAAATTTACCTCATTTAGTTCTTTTTTAAAGTAATTTAAGAGGATGTATTAGTACATGTTGGTGTATAATGGAGGGCTCATACATGTAGGTATCAATTAGTGATGAAAGCAGTCATCCCAAAATATTCAACATGACAAAAAATGTATAAATATAAAATAGGGAAAAATGTCTTCCTTGCACTGTTCTCGTATGTTTGATTTCTTTATATTGTTTACATTTGAATTCAAGCTCATTTTATTTTCTAATGGAAGTCCATCCTTGAATTCTTTTGTCATCAATTTTTTTTTCTTTGTTGGCAGACTTCAATAAATCTTGTTTTTGTCATTACTGTACATGTATGCATTATGAATTATGTTGAAAAAAATCATTTCTTTCATTCATGAATTATGTAAAAAAAGTAAAATATGAACCACTTGCATGCATGACGGAATTTCTTCAGTAGAAATTTTGTTGTTGTTAAACTCTTAACATGCCATTGGAGTGGCTGATCTGTTGGATATACATTTACTATTTAGTCTGTGTTTATGTTATTCTATAAACAACTGGTATAACCACAACCGTGAATCATGATTTTAAACACAAACATAAATCTTAGGGACTGCAGAATCAGGGTTTAATCAGCCCTCTCTCTAATGCTGTTTCTCCCTCACTTCAAGCTTAGCTAGTGTGCATCTTAGTGTGCAGTTTGATCCTGGAAATATAGGTCAACTTCTATTTGGGTTTGAATTGAAAAAATACATGTTGATTTATGTGTCAGCTACTGTGTGAGTTGAAAATGAGTAATGGCTTCACATTTTCATGAACATGTAGTTAGGCTAACAATATGATGTCATGGAATCAAGTATTACATTTAATTGACTGATTTTGAATGTGGTTCTGCAGAAACATTTTTTCCAAACGCTTTTTTTTTTCACATTTCATGTTTATGATTTGAAACATGTTTACATTTGATTTAACGCAAACATGATTCTGCAGGAACGTCTCACAAAATGTGTTTCAAATCCTGATTCTTGGGTAAAAGAGTGGTGTATAAACAACCCTAATCAAGCATGTCAAAGGCCAATGAGTAAATTTGATATGAGATCTCAAGATTCATGATCAGCTGGCGACTTTGATATTTTGTTAAAAAAGGAACCTTGTAATTTGAATTTTGCTTGCAATTTCTCTGTCTTGTTTCCCCTCTTTTTTCTCAAATAATTTTCAGGATGGACTTCAATTGGGTACTAGTATTCATTTAAATATCATCTTGCAATGCAAGAATATTAGTTTGATAGATGTAGTGTAGTTTACTGTTTTTGGAGTGTTAGATGATTCTTTTTTTTCTTGAAATGTTATTTCATGATGATGTTGAATAACTAGGCAGCCTTTTGGTGACACAAGTATAAGAGACATTTAAGAATGAAGCAAAATAGGAGACATTGTTTTTTTCCTGTTGTAGTATACTCTTTTCATATCCATTCAGTTGTGGGAAGATATGAAAATTATTTAATATTTTCATAGACTGTAAAAAGATATGTAAATAGCCATTTCAATTTTTGTACTCGAGTATCAATTAAGCTTCTAAAGGTCTTGAACTCTTACTTTAAAACACTATTTATCAAGAATTTTAGCATGAACATTTCATCAGTGAATCCGCTTCTAGGATTAGTGAGAAATTTGATTGCATTTTATCTAAATGCCCCTGTGTGTTGTTAGAAAAGCAACAATTACAAAATCATTTTCTGTGTAGACAAGTCAAGGTGTATATGGTTTGGCCTCAAAGTTTACTATACAACAAAGATTTTTGAAAAGCAGAATTATCTTAACTTTTTTTGCTTACTTATGACTTTGGAAAGACCGACAAGTTCTCTGATAAATACATTCATCAGATATCAAGTAAAGAATCTGTGGAATTGGGGAAAATGTGAATGAACGTCTATCTCTGTGGGTTCTCATCCTATTGCTATCGTGGGCAGAATTAAAATGAACGATTTATGTGTAACTAGCATTTATCACAATTTTTTGTAAACTGTTTCCAGTTGAAAATCAACTGCCTTTAGATTTACACATTTTACCTCAAGTAGCAGAATTTGATCAAACCAAAACACTGAACTGGTAGCTAACTCACCTAACAGGCTCAAGAATACTAAGAATGAATTACCAATGTTTTAAGTACCTGTGTAAGTTATTGATAGTAGAGATCAAAGTAAATGTGGATAGCCTGAGAGAATATTTCATTTAGGCACCCTACTAAAAATCTTTTATCAGGAATCCTTTGTAGGCTTTTTTAACAATGGTGTTGTAGCAAACCCAACTGATTTGTCTATGATGAAGATTAAAGATGGGAAACATGTAGGATAGGGGTATGAAACAAGATACTGACTTTTAGTAGGGTGCCTCTATTGATGTAGTGCGGATGCAACTTCTTAATGGTCTGGAAACTGTTTTTTTTTCTCTTTGTGTGTTCAAGTCAAAAGGATGAGAAAAAAAATGGAGCTGAAAAAGTTCTAGTTATTTTTTATTCAGTCCTTAACTTTGACATGTACGATTTCCTTAGGTGGCTGGAATTTCATTTTTCTGAAGACTTAAGAAACTGAAAATAAAACAAGGATATATGAATGTAAATATTTATTCAATATTAAAGTTTTTGAAAAGGAAATGGATAAGAAACAATGTCAATATCCTTTATTCCATATCAAAGAAAACTGTCATAAAAATGTCAGTGTTTAAGACATTGTACTTGAAAACTTTTCATTAACAAAGCCTGATTGAAGAAACAAAATGCATCTGCATGAATCCAATGCAATTTCTCATCTTTGCTCTTAAACTCTCTTCTTCACATAGGCTTTGTATCACCTGGTTCTGTTAAGCAGTAGATGTTTATGACTGAACTATGTGATTCATATTGTACATGTACAACACAGTTCCAGTAATGGTTAACATGCTATACTACATTTCAAGAGGTTACAAGATTAATCAACAGAAAGTGATGGATAATAAATGGTTGAGGACCAAAATTCTCTTAATTTCTTTGTGAATTTAGTTGTTCAGACATTGATTTTATGACAGGTAAAATACCCTAGATGTGAGAAGAAGGTATAGGCCTGGTCACACCGCCTGAGCGTTGTTGAAGTGGTCGTGGAGCTGAGAGAAAAAAAATCATCACCGCTCGCTACCGTTCACCGTTTTCGATTGTTTTTTTTGTTTTTGTTTTTATTTTTTCCCCAATTTTGTGAACGAAATTCGACCCTCTACCGCTCCACAATCGCTCCAACAACGCTCGGGTGGTGTGACCAGGCCTTATGGATTTCACATTTGAACACTTTTTAAAGAAATTGGAAATGTGTAAATAAGGGTCTTGCCAAAGTTAATATAACTATCGATATGTTGCTTTCTAATTCAAAATCGAGATGCCTTGAAGTTATTAATCATACATTGGCTTTGTATTTTCAAAGTAACTTTGATGATGTGGTTATGTCGCAAAGCATTTATGAGCTGTTACCAACCCCCTTCCTTGAATAATTCTTGGATAATTTTTCACCCGAGCAAATACCTTACTGATGTGATTGAAATGTGATGTTCTTTGAGAGATGAAGTTTTACAAGATTACTTCTCCCCACAAATCTAAACCTGTCCTTCATGTATCTTATTTTAGTTTCTGTTGACCACATTCACTTCTGTCTCTTGAAGTCCTTTTCACCTTACTGTTTTTTTATTGATTCATTTGTTTTCTACTTACCATGATTGAATCACATGCCCTTGTGTCTTATTCCCTTTATCTCACTCCCTAACATACATGATCTGTTCTATTTTTCTGTATTGACTGCACAGAAACATTGTTAGCGCTAACAGTGTACTAACAGAAGCCCTGTTACAACCGGCATTTTAACAGCGATGCCTAATGTTGCCACAATGCATTACTTACACATTGAATTAATACTTTGACTTAACAAACCATAAGATGTGACTGAGCTTACTGTTAGTGCTCTGTTAGGCTAATACAGTTTCTGTGTGGTCTGCATTGGTTTTTAGCTTAATATGCCTAGTTCATAATTTTTCCTGTTACCCCATCACTCTCCTTCCATCCCTCTCACTCTGTTATATCATCACTCTCCTTCCATCCCTCTCACTCTGTTATATCATCACTCTCCTTCCATCCCTCTCACTCTGTTATATCGTCACTCTCCTTCCATCCCTCTCACTCTGTTATATCATCACTCTCCTTCCATCCCTCTCACTCTGTTACCCCATCACTCCTTCCATCCCTCTCACTCTGTTACCCCATCACTCCTTCCATCCCTCTCACTCTGTTATATCATCACTCTCCTTCCATCCCTCTCACTCTGTTATATCATCACTCTCCTTCCATCCCTCTCACTCTGTTATATCATCACTCTCCTTCCATCCCTCTCACTCTGTTATATCATCACTCTCCTTCCATCCCTCTCACTCTGTTATATCATCACTCTCCATCCATCCATCACACTCTGTTATATCATCACTCTCCTTCCATCCCTCTCACTCTGTTATATCATCACTCTCCTTCCATCCCTCTCACTCTGTTATATCATCACTCTCCTTCCATCCCTCACACTCATACCATTACTCTCCTTCCATCCCTCTCACTCTGTTATATCATCACTCTCCTTCCATCCCTCTCACTCTGTTATATCATCACTCTCCTTCCATCCCTCTCACTCTGTTATATCATCACTCTCCTTCCATCCCTCTCACTCTGTTATACCATCACTCTCCTTCCATCCCTCACACTCTGTTATATCATCACTCTCCTTCCATCCCTCACACTCTGTTATACCATCACTCTCCTTCCATCCCTCTCTGTTATATCATCACTCTCCTTCCATCCCTCTCACTCTGTTATATCATCACTCTCCTTCCATCCCTCTCACTCTGTTATATCATCACTCTCCTTCCATCCCTCTCACTCTGTTATATCATCACTCTCCTTCCATCCCTCTCACTCTGTTATATCATCACTCTCCTTCCATCCCTCTCATTCTGTTATATCATCACTCTCCTTCCATCCCTCTCACTCTGTTATATCATCACTCTCCTTCCATCCCTCTCACTCTGTTATATCATCACTCTCCTTCCATCCCTCTCACTCTGTTATACCATCACTCTCCTTCCATCCCTCTCACTCTGTTATATCATCACTCTCCTTCCATCCCTCTCACTCTGTTATATCATCACTCTCCTTCCATCCCTCTCACTCTGTTATATCATCACTCTCCTTCCATCCCTCTCACTCTCCTTCCATCCCTCTCACTCTGTTATATCATCACTCTCCTTCCATCCCTCTCACTCTGTTATATCATCACTCTCCTTCCATCCCTCTCACTGTTATATCATCACTCTCCTTCCATCCCTCTCACTCTGTTACCCCATCACTCCTTTCATCCCTCTCACTCTGTTATATCATCACTCTCCTTCCATCCCTCTCACTCTGTTATACCATCACTCTCCTTCCATCCCTCTCACTCTGTTATATCATCACTCTCCTTCCATCCCTCTCACTCTGTTATATCATCACTCTCCTTCCATCCCTCTCACTCTGTTATATCATCACTCTCCTTCCATCCCTCTCACTCTGTTATACCATCACTCTCCTTCCATCCCTCTCACTCTGTTATATCATCACTCTCCTTCCATCCCTCTCACTCTGTTATCACTCTCCTTCCATCCCTCTCACTCTGTCATATCATCGCTCTCCTTCCATCCCTCTCATTCTGTTATACCATCACTCTCCTTCCATCCCTCTCACTCTGTTATATCATCACACTCTGTTATATCATCACTCTCCTTCCATCCCTCTCACTCTGTTATATCATCACTCTCCTTCCATCCCTCTCACTCTGTTACCCCATCACTCTCCTTCCATCCCTCTCACTCTGTTATATCATCACTCTCCTTCCATCCCTCTCACTCTGTTATATCATCACTCTCCTTCCATTCCTCTCACTCTGTTATACCATCACTCTCCTTCCATCCCTCTCACTCTGTTATATCATCACTCTCCTTCCATCCCTCTCACTCTGTTATCACTCTCCTTCCATCCCTCTCACTCTGTCATATCATCGCTCTCCTTCCATCCCTCTCATTCTGTTATACCATCACTCTCCTTCCATCCCTCTCACTCTGTTATATCATCACACTCTGTTATATCATCACTCTCCTTCCATCCCTCTCACTCTGTTATATCATCACTCTCCTTCCATCCCTCTCACTCTGTTACCCCATCACTCTCCTTCCATCCCTCTCACTCTGTTATATCATCACTCTCCTTCCATCCCTCTCACTCTGTTATATCATCACTCTCCTTCCATTCCTCTCACTCTGTTATATCATCACTCTCCTTCCATCCCTCTCAGTCCGACTCTGTTATATCATCACTCTCCTTCCATCCCTCTCAGTCCGACTCTGTTATATCATCACTCCTTCCATCCCTCTCACTCTGTTATATCATCACTCTCCTTCCATCCCTCTCACTCTGTTATACCATCACTCTCCTTCCATCCCTCTCACTCTGTTATATCATCACTCTCCTTCCATCCCTCTCACTCTGTTATATCATCACTCTCCTTCCATCCCTCTCACTCTGTTATATCATCACTCTCCTTCCATCCCTCTCACTCTGTTACCCCATCACTCCTTCCATCCCTCTCACTCTGTTATATCATCACTCTCCTTCCATCCCTCTCACTCTGTTATACCATCACTCTCCTTCCATCCCTCTCACTCTGTTATATCATCACTCTCCTTCCATCCCTCTCACTCTGTTATCACTCTCCTTCCATCCCTCTCACTCTGTCATATCATCGCTCTCCTTCCATCCCTCTCATTCTGTTATACCATCACTCTCCTTCCATCCCTCTCACTCTGTTATATCATCACTCTCCTTCCATCCCTCTCACTCTGTTATACCATCACTCTCCTTCCATCCCTCTCACTCTGTTATATCATCACTCTCCTTCCATCCCTCTCACTCTGTTATATCATCACTCTCCTTCCATCCCTCTCACTCTGTTATACCATCACTCTCCTTCCATCCCTCACACTCTGTTATATCATCACTCTCCTTCCATCCCTCTCACTCTGTTATATCATCACTCTCCTTCCATCCCTCTCACTCTGTTATCACTCTCCTTCCATCCCTCTCACTCTGTCATATCATCGCTCTCCTTCCATCCCTCTCACTGTGTTATACCATCACTCTCCTTCCATCCCTCACACTCTGTTATATCATCACTCTCCTTCCATCCCTCTCACTCTGTTATCACTCTCCTTCCATCCCTCTCACTCTGTTATATCATCACTCTCCTTCCATCCCTCTCACTCTGTTACCCCATCACTCCTTCCATCCCTCTCACTCTGTTATATCATCACTCTCCTTCCATCCCTCTCACTGTGTTATACCATCACTCTCCTTCCATCCCTCTCACTCTGTTATATCATCACTCTCCTTCCATCCCTCTCACTCTGTTATCACTCTCCTTCCATCCCTCTCACTCTGTCATATCATCGCTCTCCTTCCATCCCTCTCATTCTGTTATACCATCACTCTCCTTCCATCCATCACACTCTGTTATATCATCACTCTCCTTCCATCCCTCTCACTGTGTTATACCATCACTTTCCTTCCATCCCTCACACTCTGTTATATCATCACTCTCCTTCCATCCCTCTCACTCTGTTATCACTCTCCTTCCATCCCTCTCACTCTGTTATATCATCACTCTCCTTCCATCCCTCTCACTCTGTTATACCATCACTCTCCTTCCATCCCTCTCACTCTGTTATATCATCACTCTCCTTCCATTCCTCTCACTCTGTTATATCATCACTCTCCTTCCATCCCTCTCACTCTGTTATCACTCTCCTTCCATCCCTCTCACTCTGTTATATCATCACTCTCCTTCCATCCCTCTCACTCTGTTATATCATCACTCTCCTTCCATCCCTCTCACTCTGTTATATCATCACTCTCCTTCCATCCCTCTCACTCTGTTATACCATCACTCTCCTTCCATCCCTCTCACTCTGTTATATCATCACTCTCCTTCCATCCCTCTCACTCTGTTATCACTCTCCTTCCATCCCTCTCACTCTGTCATATCATCGCTCTCCTTCCATCCCTCTCATTCTGTTATACCATCACTCTCCTTCCATCCCTCTCACTCTGTTATATCATCACACTCTGTTATATCATCACTCTCCTTCCATCCCTCTCACTCTGTTATATCATCACTCTCCTTCCATCCCTCTCACTCTGTTACCCCATCACTCTCCTTCCATCCCTCTCACTCTGTTATATCATCACTCTCCTTCCATCCCTCTCACTCTGTTATATCATCACTCTCCTTCCATTCCTCTCACTCTGTTATACCATCACTCTCCTTCCATCCCTCTCACTCTGTTATATCATCACTCTCCTTCCATCCCTCTCACTCTGTTATCACTCTCCTTCCATCCCTCTCACTCTGTTATATCATCACTCTCCTTCCATCCCTCTCACTCTGTTATATCATCACTCTCCTTCCATCCCTCTCACTCTGTTATATCATCACACTCTGTTATATCATCACTCTCCTTCCATCCCTCTCACTCTGTTATATCATCACTCTCCTTCCATCCCTCTCACTCTGTTACCCCATCACTCTCCTTCCATCCCTCTCACTCTGTTATATCATCACTCTCCTTCCATCCCTCTCACTCTGTTATATCATCACTCTCCTTCCATTCCTCTCACTCTGTTATATCATCACTCTCCTTCCATCCCTCTCAGTCCGACTCTGTTATATCATCACTCTCCTTCCATCCCTCTCAGTCCGACTCTGTTATATCATCACTCCTTCCATCCCTCTCACTCTGTTATATCATCACTCTCCTTCCATCCCTCTCACTCTGTTATACCATCACTCTCCTTCCATCCCTCTCACTCTGTTATATCATCACTCTCCTTCCATCCCTCTCAGTCCGACTCTGTTATATCATCACTCCTTCCATCCCTCTCACTCTGTTATATCATCACTCTCCTTCCATCCCTCTCACTCTGTTACCCCATCACTCCTTCCATCCCTCTCACTCTGTTATATCATCACTCTCCTTCCATCCCTCTCACTCTGTTATACCATCACTCTCCTTCCATCCCTCTCACTCTGTTATATCATCACTCTCCTTCCATCCCTCTCACTCTGTTATCACTCTCCTTCCATCCCTCTCACTCTGTCATATCATCGCTCTCCTTCCATCCCTCTCATTCTGTTATACCATCACTCTCCTTCCATCCCTCTCACTCTGTTATATCATCACTCTCCTTCCATCCCTCTCACTCTGTTATACCATCACTCTCCTTCCATCCCTCTCACTCTGTTATATCATCACTCTCCTTCCATCCCTCTCACTCTGTTATATCATCACTCTCCTTCCATCCCTCTCACTCTGTTATACCATCACTCTCCTTCCATCCCTCTCACTCTGTTATATCATCACTCTCCTTCCATCCCTCTCACTCTGTTATATCATCACTCTCCTTCCATCCCTCTCACTCTGTTATCACTCTCCTTCCATCCCTCTCACTCTGTCATATCATCGCTCTCCTTCCATCCCTCTCACTGTGTTATACCATCACTCTCCTTCCATCCCTCTCACTCTGTTATATCATCACTCTCCTTCCATCCCTCTCACTCTGTTATCACTCTCCTTCCATCCCTCTCACTCTGTTATATCATCACTCTCCTTCCATCCCTCTCACTCTGTTACCCCATCACTCCTTCCATCCCTCTCACTCTGTTATATCATCACTCTCCTTCCATCCCTCTCACTCTGTTATACCATCACTCTCCTTCCATCCCTCTCACTCTGTTATATCATCACTCTCCTTCCATCCCTCTCACTCTGTTATCACTCTCCTTCCATCCCTCTCACTCTGTCATATCATCGCTCTCCTTCCATCCCTCTCATTCTGTTATACCATCACTCTCCTTCCATCCATCACACTCTGTTATATCATCACTCTCCTTCCATCCCTCTCACTGTGTTATACCATCACTTTCCTTCCATCCCTCACACTCTGTTATATCATCACTCTCCTTCCATCCCTCTCACTCTGTTATCACTCTCCTTCCATCCCTCTCACTCTGTCATATCATCGCTCTCCTTCCATCCCTCTCATTCTGTTATACCATCACTCTCCTTCCATCCCTCACACTCTGTTATATCATCACTCTCCTTCCATTCCTCTCACTCTGTTATACCATCACTCTCCTTCCATCCCTCTCACTCTGTTATCACTCTCCTTCCATCCCTCTCACTCTGTTATATCATCACTCTCCTTCCATCCCTCTCACTCTGTTATACCATCACTCTCCTTCCATCCCTCTCACTCTGTTATATCATCACACTCTGTTATATCATCACTCTCCTTCCATCCATCACACTCTGTTATATCATCACTCTCCTTCCATCCCTCTCACTCTGTTATATCGTCACTCTCCTTCCATCCCTCTCACTCTGTTATATCATCACTCTCCTTCCATCCCTCTCACTCTGTTATATCATCACTCTCCTTCCATCCCTCTCACTCTGTTATATCATCACTCTCCTTCCATCCCTCTCACTCTGTTATATCGTCACTCTCCTTCCATCCCTCTCACTCTGTTATATCATCACTCTCCTTCCATCCCTCTCACTCTGTTATATCATCACACTCTGTTATATCATCACTCTCCTTCCATCCCTCTCACTCTGTTATATCATCACTCTCCTTCCATCCCTCTCACTCTGTTATATCGTCACTCTCCTTCCATCCCTCTCACTCTGTTATACCATCACTCTCCTTCCATCCCTCTCACTCTGTTATATCATCACTCTCCTTCCATCCCTCTCACTCTGTTATATCATCACTCTCCTTCCATCCCTCTCACTCTGTTATATCGTCACTCTCCTTCCATCCCTCTCACTCTGTTATATCATCGCTCTCCTTCCATCCCTCTCATTCTGTTATACCATCACTCTCCTTCCATCCCTCTCACTCTGTTATATCATCACTCTCCTTCCATTCCTCTCACTCTGTTATACCATCACTCTCCTTCCATCCCTCTCACTCTGTTATCACTCTCCTTCCATCCCTCTCACTCTGTCATATCATCGCTCTCCTTCCATCCCTCTCATTCTGTTATACCATCACTCTCCTTCCATCCCTCTCACTCTGTTATATCATCACACTCTGTTATATCATCACTCTCCTTCCATCCATCACACTCTGTTATATCATCACTCTCCTTCCATCCCTCTCACTCTGTTATATCGTCACTCTCCTTCCATCCCTCTCACTCTGTTATATCATCACTCTCCTTCCATCCCTCTCACTCTGTTATATCATCACTCTCCTTCCATCCCTCTCACTCTGTTATATCATCACTCTCCTTCCATCCCTCTCACTCTGTTATATCGTCACTCTCCTTCCATCCCTCTCACTCTGTTATATCATCACTCTCCTTCCATCCCTCTCACTCTGTTATATCATCACACTCTGTTATATCATCACTCTCCTTCCATCCCTCTCACTCTGTTATATCATCACTCTCCTTCCATCCCTCTCACTCTGTTATATCGTCACTCTCCTTCCATCCCTCTCACTCTGTTATACCATCACTCTCCTTCCATCCCTCTCACTCTGTTATATCATCACTCTCCTTCCATCCCTCTCACTCTGTTATATCATCACTCTCCTTCCATCCCTCTCACTCTGTTATATCGTCACTCTCCTTCCATCCCTCTCACTCTGTTATATCATCACTCTCCTTCCATCCCTCTCACTCTGTTATATCATCACTCTCCTTCCATCCCTCTCACTCTGTTATATCATCACTCTCCTTCCATCCCTCTCACTCTGTTATATCATCACTCTCCTTCCATCCATCACACTGTTATATCATCACTCTCCTTCCATCCCTCTCACTCTGTTATACCATCACTCTCCTTCCATCCCTCTCACTCTGTTATATCATCACTCTCCTTCCATCCCTCTCACTCTGTTATATCATCACTCCTTCCATCCCTCTCACTCTGTTATATCATCACTCTCCTTCCATCCCTCTCACTCTGTTACCCCATCACTCCTTCCATCCCTCTCACTCTGTTATATCATCACTCTCCTTCCATCCCTCTCACTCTGTTATATCATCACTCTCCTTCCATCCCTCTCACTCTGTTATATCATCACTCTCCTTCCATCCCTCTCACTCTGTTATATCATCACTCTCCTTCCATCCATCACACTGTTATATCATCACTCTCCTTCCATCCCTCTCACTCTGTTATACCATCACTCTCCTTCCATCCCTCTCACTCTGTTATATCATCACTCTCCTTCCATCCCTCTCACTCTGTTATATCATCACTCCTTCCATCCCTCTCACTCTGTTATATCATCACTC
Organism: Lytechinus variegatus; assembly: GCF_018143015.1. NCBI lineage: Eukaryota > Metazoa > Echinodermata > Echinoidea > Temnopleuroida > Toxopneustidae > Lytechinus > Lytechinus variegatus. The sequence continues at coordinate 45,243,285 of NC_054746.1, forward strand.
TCCTTCCATCCCTCTCACTCTGTTACCCCATCACTCCTTCCATCCCTCTCACTCTGTTATATCATCACTCTCCTTCCATCCCTCTCACTCTGTTATATCATCACTCTCCTTCCATCCATCACACTGTTATATCATCACTCTCCTTCCATCCCTCTCACTCTGTTATATCATCACTCTCCTTCCATCCCTCTCACTCTGTTATATCATCACTCTCCTTCCATCCCTCACACTGTTATATCATCACTCTCCTTCCATCCCTCTCACTCTGTTATACCATCACTCTCCTTCCATCCCTCTCACTCTGTTATATCATCACTCTCCTTCCATCCCTCTCACTCTGTCCGACATCTGTTATATCATCACTCTCTCCTTCCATCCCTCTCACTGTTATATCATCACTCTCCTATCCATCCCTCTCACTCTGTTCCACCCCACTCACATCACTTCCATCCCTCTCACTCTGTTATATCATCACTCTCCTTCCATCCCTCTCACTCTGTTATATCATCACTCTCCTTCCATCCCTCTCACTCTGTTATATCATCACTCTCCTTCCATCCCTCTCACTCTGTTATATCATCACTCTCCTTCCATCCCTCACACTGTTATATCATCACTCTCCTTCCATCCCTCTCACTCTGTTATACCATCACTCTCCTTCCATCCCTCTCACTCTGTTATATCATCACTCTCCTTCCATCCCTCTCACTCTGTTATATCATCACTCCTTCCATCCCTCTCACTCTGTTATATCATCACTCTCCTTCCATCCCTCTCACTCTGTTACCCCATCACTCCTTCCATCCCTCTCACTCTGTTATATCATCACTCTCCTTCCATCCCTCTCACTCTGTTATATCATCACTCTCCTTCCATCCCTCTCACTCTGTTATATCATCACTCTCCTTCCATTCCTCTCACTCTGTTATACCATCACTCTCCTTCCATCCCTCACACTCTGTTATATCATCACTCTCCTTCCATCCCTCACACTCTGTTATATCTTCACTCTCCTTCCATCCTTTAGGGGAGGGGGGCACTTCCATTGACAAGTGGATACCATGTGTGAACATGGGGTCTCAAAAAGCACGCTATACACATATTTTCAATTTTCTGAAAATGCACCCCTTAACAAGTATTGGCATGTGAAATCCTACCCTTACAAAATATTGGAAGCAAAACGATACCCTTGGCAAGTAATCTTTGAATTGAACCTCTGAACAAGTACAGCGATATTTTGTTTTCTGTCACCGACATCAGTTTCACCTTTACCTACATCATTGGGTTTAGTATGGCCTATCTCCCACACCTCCCGCAAATTGGACACGTATAGTGTTGACTGTTGGGGCAAAAATACCCTCGCAAATTTGATCCTTAGCACATAGCTTTCCGAGCGAAATAGATACCCTTTCATTATTTTAGTGTTTTTGACAACCTTATTATGTTACGTATGTTACATAGGTAACGTGCCCTACATGTATCTTGAAAAAGACATCCGTTCTACGTGTTTTTTTTGTCACCAATAGTATCCACTTGTCAATGCAAGTGGCCCCCCGGGCCTCACCCCATCCCCCTCACTCTCTGTTACCCTACCACTCTTCTTCCATTCCCCTTCCGTTCTATATTAACTCATCGCTCTTCTCACTTCCATACTCATTTGAAAGGAGAGGAATACAATTATATATTCATATCCAATTAAGTTTCTTTATTGAGTATAAAATAACCATGTTAAAGGTCAAGTCTACCCCAGAAAAATGTTGATTTGAATAAATTTAGAAAAATCAAACTAGCATAATGCTGAAAATTTCATCACAATCGGATGTAGAATAAGAAAGTTTTGGCATTTTAAAGTTTCCCCTATTTTTCACAAAACAGTGAAATGCATAACTCAGTGACATGTAATGAGTCAGTCGATGATGTCCCTCACTATTTTTTTGCTTTTTATTGTTTGAATTATACAATATTTCATTTTTACACATTTGACAATAAGGACAAACTTGACTGAACCATTATAGTATTAAACAATGCTAATTCCACATTTTAGGGAGGAATTAATCAGTTTCACTTGAGAATGAGGGGAAAATTTAAATATTTCATATTTCGTATAATAAAATACAAATCAAATAGTGAGTGGATGACATCACCAATCTCCTCATTTGCATATCGACCAGGATGTGCATATAACTGTTTTGTGAAATTAAACAAAACTTTAAAATTTAATAACTTTCTCATGTTATATCCGACTTTGATGAAATTTTTGGTGTTATGCTTTATGAAACACCCACCAAGTCTGAATATGAATTTCTTATGTATTTCATTGTTTAATGAATTTCTAGTATTTCTTTTTTTTTAGCCAAATTTCTTGCAGTCTTTTTAAAGCATGATTAAGCTAAAATCAATTACTATCAGTTGATAAAAGTAAAAATATCTTTTAAGAATATGAGAAAACTCATTTTACATTGACTTTGTAAAAAAATCATTTTTAGAGCAATTTTGGGTCTGGCACGCACTTAGATAATGTTGCGTTATTTTCAAACCGCATCTCAAAAGATGCGCAACATTTAAAAATAAAGTCAGCGAGTGGTGCGATTTAAAAGTTTTGCACAGCGGAATGGTTGCGGAAAATGTCGAGGGGGGGTGATTAACAACCCCCCTGGCAGTTTTAGGGTAAAGCCTTCCGATAAGCTAATGGTACAATTTAAAATTCAAAACTTTCAATGTTTCAAAGGAAAATTAATGTTTATTTTATTCAATTCCACAACAAAAATGTCATCATTAAATTAACAATGCATTAACACTAATTAAAGGCAGAATTTAGGTGATCAATTAAAAGCACAGCTTTTTAACACATAGATCACCTGTGAAACAGTATAAAATGTAGAGATACTAGTTAGTAAGAGTATAAATACATGTGCATCATGTAAGCAAACAGATTAGGAGATGGTTGAAGAAAGTGTGATGGACAGCAACAGTTCATAGATGCAATGACACCTACACTGGCACAAACAGAAAAAACAGCTGGTATTTTGTTAATGTAAACCAATATCCCAGAAAGAAAATAACTGTGAATTGGTAAATAATTTTCAAAATTACAAGATCTGTTGCAGGGATATTTAGTAGCATTAAAACAAATGCCAAGGGCAAAAATCTGAGGTGACGCAAGACAAATTTACCACACAGTATGCAGCCCAGTAGCCAGGGAACCAGTGAAAAGGACGATGTAGCTAAGACAACTTGTCCTTATTTGATAAAGGTTAGCTCCATTACCAAAGGTATCTGGTAAATCCAATCCACCTTTCCACTTAGGGACTGGACCATCATTATCAGGTCTTTCTTTGGTTTGGATTGGCTGAGAAGCACATAGATTGGGTACTGAACAATAACAAAAAACAGTTCATGAAATGGTCCCCTGGATTAAATGTGTTTAGCTCCATGAGATGTAGCTCAAACAGCTCATCCTTGCCTGTTGTGAGATTATACAAGATGTTCATGATCATCTGTTAGAATCCATAAGACCTAGCTGGGATAGAATGTGTCCCTTCCTCGTCTCTGTAATGTGTCCATTACTCAGCATCTCTTCCAGTATTATGTGCACCTTCTCCAGGTTCAACATGATCTGTGTATCAATCATTAAGGCTATAACTTTCATTAAGTATTTCCTAAACATTCAATTAATGTAGTGATTACCAACTCCATATACCCTAAGGATTACATGTAAAACTAATAATATCTTGCATAATAATAATAATAAATTGGTTCTTATATATAATAATAATAAAAAATAATAAATTGGTTCTTATATAGCGCATAATCAATTAAAATTGCTCTATGCGCTTTGTACAAATTGCTCTCCAATATTACAGTTACACTACAAACTATTACAGTTTCACTACAAAATATTACAGTAAGACTACAAAATATTACAGTTACATTACAAAATATTACAGTTACACTACAAAATATTACAGTTACACTACTTGTAGGCCTATATGTAGGCATACAAGTACATGTTATGATGTCTAAAAAAGAAAATCAGCTTTGGAGTTCTTTGATTGCCAACAAAGTGGGAAATTAAACACTGCTGCAGGTATCTCAAACAAATTTCAAATCTAAAACCCCTTTTTAGCAAGGAACTTTAGCTGTTCAATTATGTAACATATTCAAATAGTTCAATCGTAATGATTTTTAATGTTGCAGATTATAAATGTCCTGGGATGGTATTCCAAGAACCATTTACCTTCAATTTATCTCTGTAAAACACACCTATTTATGAAGAAATATCCATGAGAAAGGCTGTTTTATAGCACTCTCATCTCACTCAACCAATGAAAAACATTTCTGCCAGGAAGTGTGGCAAAGGAGTGAGATTGTGTCAATTTATTAAATTCAAATGAGCTTGCACAATATGCTAACACGTGTTAACATGGATTTCTTTGAAATAATGAAAAACACTTAATCTCTTTTAAATGTCAATATCACATCATTTCATAAATCATTTTCAGAGACAATATTAGTAACAAATTTTTTTGAAATATTTCATTAATCTCCAAGAATAATGTTAGTATTACTGTCATTGATTAAATTATTTTTCCTCATTTTCGATAAACAATTTGCAAAGTCACCTAAAAATAATGCTTAATTTGATGATGCAGAGATAGAACAGCACCCATCATTTTTAAGTTTATATTTTTCTTCAAATTAACATGGGCACAAACACATCTGTGTATAGCAAGATACCCAATAAATATTTACACAGGCACTACTCCGTTTCAATAAATCACATTTTAAGGTTCCAAGAAGTAAAATTATTTTATTTAAAGTTTGACACTATGTTTGTAATAATAAAATCATACTGGTGCTTTGCGACAAGCCCTGTTGTCGGAGTAGAGTCCAAATTGGCTTCAAGATGAAGGCAATGATGATGTCATTACAATTTGGAATTGAATTTGCTTTAATTCTTACATGGACGCTTGAACTACACTGAATTTTGATTTCAGTAGTCCTGACCACCTTTATGAACTCTAATAGCTAAGATTTTATTGGCAAGAATATACATCTCAAATGATATTACAAATTCTTTAAAATTCAGACAGCGACAAATGTGCCGGGCTTATGACATGCAAGATATAAATGTATTTCAGATAAAAGTTCATATTTTATCTGAGAGATTAAATAGTGATCTCAAAATACCAATTTTATTTCTAAAGAATGAAATATTTTAAAGATAAAATGAAATATTTTACAGACAAGTGGAATGCCTCTGGCGGTCTCACCTGCATCACGCGATTCATCATAGCAGAATTGCTGACTTTGAAAACTACTATAACTCGCAGAAGATGTACAGTGATACTTGGTTACTCTTATTTCCACGTTTTATGAACTAGACCAATACACTTATAGAGATATGATGGTAATTCAACAAATACCCCCCAATGTGGCCAAAGTTCAACATGTACATGTATCTACTAATAGGCCTACATATCACACAACACACCTGTATGGAGGAATTGCTTGCATATAATATTTATTAAACTTTCAATTACAGGGGTTTCTTTTTCCCCCACTTTATAAGCAACTTTAAATCATGGGCGAACTAACACTTAAACATCCTTAATAAACTACTCTCTACATGTACATGTCAATAGGAAATATTCATTTCTTTCAAAGTTCTTTCAAAGGATACATCAAAGTCAGACTGTGGAAAGAAAATAAAAAAGGAAAGAATATTTAACGTACAATGATAATTTATTCAAATGAGATTCTTAGCTTTCATATTACTAAGTGTATTTCAAGTATCTATATAAGATTTGAGGAGGGGAGAAAGAGAAGGGGAAGAGGATTAGATGAGATGAGTGGAGGGAGAAGAGGACTGATGAAGAAGGAAGAGGAAAGGAGGACGTGGAGGGGAGAGGGGGGGAGGGTAGAGGGGAGAAGATGATTGATGAAGAAGGAAGAGGAAAGGAGGACGTGGAGGGGAGAAGGGGGGGGGGTAGAGGGGAGAAGAGGACTGATGAAGAAGGAAGAGGAAAGGAGGACGTGGAGGGGAGAAGGGGGGGTAGAGGGGAGAAGAGGATTGATGAAGAAGGAAGAGGAAAGGAGGACGTGGAGGGGAGCAGGGGGGGGGTAGAGGGGAGAAGAGGACTGATGAAGAAGGAAGAGGAAAGGACGTGGAGGGGAGAAGGGGGGGGGTAGAGGGGAGAAGAGATTGATGAAAGAGGAAAGGAGGACGGAGGAGAAGGGGGGGGGGGGGGGGGGGGGGGGTAGAGGGGAGAAGAGGACTGATGAAGAAGGAAGAGGAAAGGACGTGGAGGGGAGAAGGGGGGGGGTAGAGGGGAGAAGGGGACTGATGAAGAAGGAAGAGGAAAGGAGGACATGGAGGGGAGAAGGTAGAGGGGAGAAGAGGATTGATGAAGAAGGGAGAGGAAAGGAGGACATGGAGGGGAGGAGAAGGGGGGGGGGGAGGTAGAGGGAAGAAGCAAAAGTCAAAGAGGACAGGCAAAGGAAAATGGGAACCTACATGTATGGTAGAAGGGAAAAGGGATGGGGAAAAAGGGGAACAAGGAGAGGAAGAAGGATGGGGCTAGATGAAGAGATATAAAGAGAGTGGTCTCTTGGGAGAGGTCAGGATGTAAGTATGCCAAGATGCTTGTAATGCAGCACCTATAGCCAATTGAGCAGTCTCATGAACCATACCAGACCAAAGTCTCTGAACTGGGATTTACATTATTTCAATAAAAAAGGAGAGGGGGGGGGGGGGTCACATCTTTATACCAAAAAGAGTTACTGTGGAGTCTTGGTAAAACCAAAGTTAGATCTAATTGTCATCATATTGTTGAAGATCTAGATCTGGCACAGTTAAATTTAATTGAACTCTGTGAAATCCTGGAATTTAAACTCAACAAGTGGAGTGCCTCTGGCTGTCTTTCCTGCATTACGTGCTTCGATATAGCAACAGTGCTGGCTCTGAAAATGACAGTAGAATAATCATTCACACGGTAATAAAAAACTGACCCACACTGACATTTGACCTTGACCAGACTCCTGCATGATGATCAGTGATACTTGATTACCCCTTTGTCCACAATTGATGAACTGTATCCATAAACTTTCAAAGTTATAATAGCAATTCATAAATATCCCCCAATTTGGCCAAAGTTCATTGATCTTAAATGACCTTGGTCATGTGACCTGAAACTCATGCAGGATATTCACTGATACTTGATTACTCTTACGTCCAAGTTTCATGAACTGATCCATAAACTTTCAGAGGGTGCGATCGCAAATCAACTAAAACCCCCGACATGGCCAAAATTCATTTGACCTTGGCCATGTGACCTGAAACTCTAGCAGAATGTTCAGTAATACTTGATTACCCCTATGTCCAGGTTTGATAAACTAGGTCCTTATACAAGTCATGATGAAATTTTAAGAACTAAACCTTTGGATGAAATTAAGATTTCGTTGTTGATTTCCCCAACATGGTTGATTGGTGGTGATTTTTTACCTGATTGCTAAGAAAGCATGAATGCTTGTAAGCAAACAACCAGAGGACCGATGGCTTAAGGTCCTCTCCGAAGGACCTGGTACTGAGGATTAATGCCTTACCAAAGGGCACTAGCGCACCAAGTTGGAATCGAACCCGGGTCACCGGAATACGAATCCCCTGCTCTTCTGACTGAGCTATTGCGCCTCCTGACATGGTCTTAGTTCATTGACCCCAAATGACCTTTGACCTCTGTCATGTGACTTGAAGCTCAGGTAGGAAATTCAGTAATACTGGATTGCCCTTATGTCTTAAGTTTCATGAACTAGGTCCATATACTTTCTAAATTATGATGACATTTCAAGACCTTCGGTTGAGATTTCAATGTTGACACTGCCATCAAAGCCAAAAGCGGCGCCTAGGGTCTCGCTCTGCCTTGCAGGCGAGACAAAAATGATTACACAGATGATTGCAAATACAGATATTAAAGCACATGTGGGACAGTGCATTATCATTGTTGGGAAAAAGACAAATTAACTGGATTGCCATGGTTATTTTGCAAATGTCTCATTACATAATTCTACCAGATTCTTTTGGCCTTTTTTTCATAACTAGACACCTAGGTGGACATTTTATTAAATGCTGTACAAACTCATTTTGAAATCGTTACAAGAACTAGCATTTACATGCAAATTTTTAGGATAATTTGTACTAGTAGGAAAAACAATTAAAACATTTACTCACCACTTTTGGAAAATAGCTGTCCAATATTTCTACAAATAATTGAATGAATTCTAATATGCCAATTTCATTCTGTAAAGAGAGGGAATGAGAATACAAGATTTATGAGTAAGAGAAAGCGGTTTGAAATAAAGTATGTTCAACTACATGCTGCTAATTCATGAAGACAATGATGCAAAGTCTACAGTCCTGTGTCTGCATGACTGCACCATCTCAGATCATTTGCAAAGGGAGACTAATCAGATTAAATCATTTGAATTTCTCTTTGCTTGTGCCCATGGCAGTATCGCCTGCATACATGATTCTATATAGCAGCAGTGGTGAATTTGAAAACAACTATTACATACATGTAATCATTCACAAATACAACTTTTATACAGTACGTTTCAATAAAAAGTTTACACTTTGAAAATTCTGGAGAGTTGAAAAATAGTTCATAGGGATATATTTTTCACAGTTTCGAGTCTCATCTATCAAATGAAAGTACGGTAAAAGTTCTTTTTTAAGACCACAAACGGTCTTGTTTAAGACCACAAATCTCCAAGAAAGAAGCAGTGTTTATCTTTATTTCAATAAAATATATCTGCCGCACTTGTTTACCTTCGCAGCACTTGTTTATCTCCGCCACACTTGTTTATCTCTGCAGCGCTTGTTATCTCCAGCTCCGCCACGCTTTTTTTACCTCCGCAGCGCTTGTTGACCTGCGAAGCGCTTGTTTACCTCCGCAGCGTTTGTTCACCTTGGCCGAATGGTGGTGGATTATTTTCCTTGCGTCGTGAAAGATGAAATAGTAAGTCAGAAAAATGAAAGCATTCGTGTTTATTATTTCCCATTCTGCGGCGATTGTTGAACAATTTTCCAACCGAGTTTTAGTCCGACTTCGCCGGGAATTCTGTCAGGCATTTTTTTTCAAAGATGATTCGCAAAATCGGGGGTGCGGCTTATACGCCGCTGTGGCCTTTACGCTGGCAAATACTGTAAAAGTTTTGTCAGAATGTTACACTTGAGTGAGCACTGTCCATTTTTGTAAAGCTCGCAGAAATGCTAATTTGCACGCTTTGTCAAGGAACAAGTGGAAGGCCTCTGGCAGTCTCGCCTGCATTATGCAATTCAATATAGCAGCAGAGCTGCCTTTGAAAACAGCTAATGAATAATTATTCACAGAAGAAAGCACTCATTAATAATAAATTATGTCCATTCACCCAAAATGACCTTTGACTGTTATCATGTGACATCAGACATGTGCAAAACAATCATTCATATTTGATTACCCTTATGTCAATGTTTCATGAGCTAGATCCATAAAGTTTTTAAGTTATGATGCCAATTCAACACATACTCCCAACATTGCCAGAGGTCATTAACCTTTCAATGACCTTTGATCTTGGCCATGTTCCTGAAACAGACACAGGGTATTCAGGGATACATTGCTGCTCTTATATCCAAGTTTCATAAACTAGATCCATAAACTTTTAAAGTAAGGATGACAATTCCACAAATACCCATTACATTACCAAAGATAGTTGACCCTAAATGCCCTTTGAACTTGGTCATGTGACCTGAAACTTGCACAGGATATTCAAGAATACCTGATTGCTCTCATTTCCAAGTTTCAAGAACTAGATCCATAAAATTTAAAGTTAAGATGACAATCAAATACCCCCAACATGGCTAAAGTTCGTTGACCCTAAGTGATTTTTTAACTCAGTCATGTGACCTGAAACTCGCACAAGATATTCAGGGATACATGGTTGCTCTTATGCCCAAGTTTCATGAACTAGATATCTCTAATAGTCATTGCCTGGGATCCCCAACCAAAAGCCAAAGTAAACCAAGACAAGTTATCATGAGGTTCACGACAATGAAGAAATGAAACTAACTGTATGACAGCAGATTTAAATTAAAAGGGGAAGATGCCTGTAAAGGTGTCTTTATAAACGAGTACCTTACAACAGTCAGGTACTCCATCCTCATGGCAGCAAATAAGGCAAACACTGTAAAGGTTGTGTCAATTAAGAATGGCAACATAATTTGTAAAATGAATGATGACACTTACAAGACTCTTCGACATTGGAATGGATGATGGCTTTACTTTCTTGTTCTCCAGAATCATGCAGGCACTGCCTCATGTTACTTCCATAAATAATGATTAATAATCATGAAACTGATGATATAGAGATAAACTCCATAAACTAATGTCCAAGTTCATTTGATGTTAAGGTAAACAAGATTACTGAAAATGCTTTAAATATTTGACATGTAAACATAAAGATCCCTACAATTGATAGTTTACGATTACTATATGAATGTTCATTACGAACAAAATTTCATGTGATTAGATTGTCTGAAGTCTGGAATGTATCTTTTCCACAGATGTTAGGTTTACAAGGATCTGGGGGGGGGGCACTCGACCAAAAAAGTGGTGGGGGTGTGCCGCGGGCGAGACAAAAAACGGGGGCCTTGGAGCGGGCTAATTGTAAAAAGGAGGGTCCTCGGAACGGGCTTCGGAACTACAAATGTTTGCGCCGGGTGGGCTAGCACATATGGCAATGGACGGACATCGCTCAGCGGCCGCTTTTCACCAAAATTGCGGCTCATTGTAGCAGATCAATGCGACCAGAACGGCGTAACGGACAATATGAGAAGCTTTGGAGCGGATTTCTTTCTTCCCTTTTCACGATAAGAAGAAAATGCTATGCCTTAGAGCGGCTTTCTTTGTTCTTTTTCTCAATAAGACAAAAATGCTATGCCTTGGAACAGAAATTTGAGTGTAAAAATGGGGGTCCCCTCCGCGGCACATACCCACTATGCATTATATACTGAGTGCCCCCCCCCCCGGACAAGGATATTCATAAGAAGTTCAGTGTCGTGAAGCGCCTCAAAGAGGGGGGAGGTGTTGGCGCATATATTCATTCATCTGTACCATACAAAGTATTAAGACCCAGCTTTGAAGTGTAACATACTGAACCCCTTTGGATTGAAGCATCATTTGAAAAGCAGACATATCTTATTGGCATATTTTATAGAAAACCAAACACAGATGTATTAGAATTTTAGGAAAGTTTACTTGATGCACTTAAAACCTTAAAAATGGATAAAAACAAAGTGCATTTTAATGGTTGATTATAACATTAATATGAATCGCCCTGGAAATAAAGAAGATGATTTCATCTCAGCTTTACAGTGCATGCAATTCTAACAACTTATTAAGGTTCCAACAAGGGAATAACTTGTCAAGTTCTTTGATTGATCATGTATATTCAAGCTTCTTTTCAAAATGTGTTTATTCAGGTACAATAGACACTGATATTTCTGATAATTTTCCCATTTATGTTATATTTGAGAATGAATTAAAGATGCAAAAAGATAAACAGACGATATTTAAAAGGAATTATAAGTATTATAATAAGGTCAGTTTTTGTGAAGAGCTCTCTGCTCAAGACTGAAGTGATATTGTAAATAAAGCCAATGTAAATGATGCTTATTCTTACAAACTTTTGGAGCCATTTGTAATAAACATGCTCCAATTTTGAAGTGTTCTGTTATAAAGAAAAGGGCAAGGAACCCATGGATAACAAAATCTATATTGAAATCAGTCAAAACGAAACATAAAGCTTTATTCTAAAATGATTTCATCTAACCACCATCCACAGCATGTAGAAAAATATGAGAAGTTTCGGAACATCTTGACGAATGTTCTGAGAAAGGTGAAAAGGGAATACCACAGCTGCTTATTCATGACTGATGACACAAGTCAGACCTCCTCCATAGCGGTAACAGTAGATCAAAGGTCACAAAGGTTGAAAAGTTGTGCTCAGATCTATACAACTGGAGGGAGGACTCAAGTTTCTTCTGCAGAGGAAATCGGACAACTTTTTAATAACTTTTTTGTAAATGTGGGTCTGAAATTAGCAAGTAACATACAGGAAGACACTACTGGTGGTAGCTTTAGGGATTATCTTTGCAATAAAGGTAAAGATACAATGGCTTTTATAGAATGGATGAGAAAATCCCTGGAATCTGGTTGGTTGATAGCTATGTGAGAATTTTTACTGGGCTGCATGAACGATATCCTGATAATCAAAACGATATCCACTGTAAACAAGCTTTTGCCCGAAAAGGTCATTGTGATGGCATCGCGCATGTAATGTTACGCTTGTTTATGTCAAAATTTTCGATCAAGGCAGAATGAATCAAATAAAGGATGCAAAATGATCTGTACGTACAAATACGGTTCCGTAAATGTCATAGGGATTAAAACTGCCCACATACTTGTTAGTTGAGAAGTCCAGACATACGATCTAATGTTAGATAGATCTACATGTACTGTCCTGGGCTGGCTGTGCACAGCCAAATCTCCACTGCAGGCCCTGGCAGTTTGAATGACAATTGTTGTTAAAACAACTGTCATTCAAACTTGTCACAATTTGGGAATCTTCCCTGAAGAAGGTAGAGGTCTACCAAGAATTTGGAGAGTGAATAAAATAACTTAATTGTTGGCATTGCAAAAACTGCATTACTCGTGAATTTGTTTCGCATTCCTGATGTCTTATTATTGCCAATACGTGGAAAACCAAGATGCTTGTAGTTTTGTTATCTATATATCTTTCACATGTAAATACTATTAGATTTTGCTAAAATTGTTATGTAGGCATTGATTATATAATATAGAGTATATTCAGTACACTCACAATTGTTCATTCTTAACTAACAAGTTAAGAAACATTCTATCTGCCTAAATTAGAAGGGGCCAGGCTTGACTATCATTCATGCTACTTTCTGGTTCCTATTATTGCTTTTCTATGTATTCATAACTGATTGGCTGTAAACTTGTAAATTGTTATTATCATTGCATTGGATAATAAATAAATTCATTCATATCATCACGATGGCCTTGGTGTATGTGTTGGGGGGGGGGGCACAATGGCTCTCTGTGAAGTGTTTTTGGCAAGGAAAAAGCTTTAACAGAAAAAGATATCTTCAAATCAATCTTCCTAGCTTAAATCCATACGTTCTACTTTTATTCACATAACTATAAAAGTAGAACACATGGACTTAAGCTAGGGAGATTGATTTGAAGATATCTTTTTCCATTAAAGCTTGGAAAGTTCATTGACCTTAAATGACCTTCGTCATGTGACCTGAAACTCATTCAGGATATTTACTTACACTTGATTACACACCTCTTTTTTATGAACTATGTCCACATACTTTCTAACGTATAATGACATTTCAAAAACTTTCTGAAACTCATGCAGGATTTTCACTGACACTTAATTACAAAAGTCCTTGTTTCTTGAACTACATGTATGTCCACATAACTTATGACAAAATTAAAAAAAAATTAATCTTGGTTAAGATTTCAATGTTGATGACGCCGTCCTCACTGCCTATAGCCTCGCACTGCTATGCAGGTGAGAAAAAAACTTAGCATTTTGTCAGATTACCTTTACCTTAATTTTAGCCTTTTGCAGATTTCATGATCGTCATGTACTTAATTTCTTACCTCCTCCTCGTCCACACCACAGACGATGAAAACTGATGCAAATTGACGGAAAATGATCTTCAGGTCATGGTAATCAAAGAAAGAACACTGCACAGAAATAGAATGATAATACAACAATAAAGAAATAACAACCATTAAGCTGCAATCCTTATTAGGAACGATGTGCATGCATTGACAAATGTACATGGTAAGCTTGGAATATTGAACTACATATAGAGACAGAGAGAGAGAGAAAGTGGGCAGTAAGAATATGCAAATCACCTTTTTGCAGGAAACCAATTGTGCAACAGATACTGTGTACATACTCTGTTGTTGATACAATATGCATTTTTTTATCTGAGGCATTAGGCGAAACCATGGAAAACCTCAATCACCCCGGGCCAGATATTTCAGTATCTTAACATGTGTTTCTTGAACTTGATGGATCCGAAAAAAAAACTAACTGGCAATAACATACCCAACACGCCGATTAGGCCCGTTTCGGGTACACGTGTTCATGCTCGGTCAAGTTAGTGCAAGCCTACTGAATTTCATGACCGTGTACACGGTTGCATCTGTACAAAACTTGCGTGGGAGTTGTTAACAAGTGAACAATTATTTAATTGAACACAATTCTATTACCATGCTCACAGCCTCACATTAATTGTAAGTTCCCTGACACTGCACATGTTTTAATCATTAAAATTCTACTTGCATACCCACTCTTGAAGTTCTGTATTTGCGCAAGAAGCCACAGCGCTCACTCTCATTTTTTATGAATGAAATCTGTCTTGGGCTGGCCTGGGGCACGGGCAGCGTTCACAAAGTTTACATACGATGCAGTGATGTTAAGATTGATGAAAATAGCTATGAGCTTTATTTCTATTTCCCTGGAATAAAACCATGAGTAATCATGATGCCTATTCGGCATTAATTTGAAGTTTATTTTGATCTTAATTCGAGTCTTACTCGTCTGTTCATGCTGAGGTAATTTATGCATGATGCATTCATGAATGGAATTTACAATCATCGACCGTGCATGCGCATTGTTCTTTTATCAACCCACTTCGAAATTGTTCGAAACGTACAATAAAGCTTGATTTCATTAACAATATTTCTTATTATGACCAAAGAACATTATTAGGTGGTCTGTCAATGACAGATCACATATTGATTTTGTCAGAATTTTCTTTCTTTCTTTCTTTCTTTATTCTTGGCACCTGTTTGTCGCCAACTTTTCTCCGAATCGGCTCAATCAATTTTGCTGATTTTTTTTGTCATATTTAGAGTCTATCATAGAGACGGCATACTAAGCTTTTCAAGGTCATCTGGTCATGATGACGTCATCTACGCGCCATTTTGTAAAATTCAATTATCAAAAATTAACAATATTTACATCACATTAACTTCAGGTCAAGGGTCAACTGTCAATGTCATCAAAGGTCATGTAAAGGTCAAGACGCGCGCGTCAAAGCTAAAAAAATTCAGGTCATTTTAAGCATTTCAAAAATTTGCGCGCGCGTAACGCCTTAACGCAATGCAGAAACACTGTTTTTTTTATATCATTGCATTGATAATAAAATTCTGAGCAATTTGATACCTTGATCAACCTTCTACAACCATTAATAACGGAATTAACGTTAAAGTTTGCAGCACGTGTGTGAGCGAGCTCTCACTATAGGCCATATATGGGCAAAAACATGCCTATTGCAAATTCACTGTAGCTCTTTAAATAGTCCATTGACCCCCAGTTTTTTTTTCATCGATAGAGTATGAGTTGTAAATTTGATTTCATGTCACCATTGTCCCTAAATTATATCATGACGTCATCAAAATGGCGCCTAAACTAAAAATTTCATTTTTTCAAAAAAGACGTCATTAAATTTATGCAAATTTGGTTGTAACTTCTCGAATATACATGTAGATCGTTTTTCGCCCAGATTTTGATATCTTGTAGTTTAGAATGTACTGAATTTGTAACGAATTTTCGTTTTGAGAAACGCATCATTGCGTAAAACAGCGATGAAAAGAGGCATGTCATTTTTCCTTATTTTGTGTGTAATGTCTATGGGAAATGACTTTTTGTCAAAACTGAATTCTGCATTCCTCTATTTCCTGAGCAATATCTCCACAATTTATTGTCGGTTTTCGCTGGGCTTTGAGTATGATGTAGCTGAGATTCTGGGCTATCGCAAATGTTCCCTCCATTGTTTGATCAGATGCCGGGATCATGCCCGTTTTTCACTTGCAAAATTGGAATTGTAATTCCCCAAATTGCTTACGTGTATTCTCTATGGGGAATATCGTGGCTCAATGGATAACGCATTTGACTTGCTCTCTAGGGAGCGCAGGTTCGAGTCCTGGGGTTAACAAGATGATTTTCTTTTCCATTTTTTTTCTTTTTACCACCTCGTACATGATCCTTTATGTTAATTAAATGGTATAAAATTAAAAATTTAGCAAGATAAAACAGATTATAATTACTTTTTTGATATCACATGTACTGTCATAAATCAGAGACCCTTTTCACAGTGCTTTATCATCTCCCGTCTTTCACAAGTATCCCATCCATAATGAGCATTCCGTTGTCATCATGAAGATCATTTTGATCTGCATGAACATGGCAATAGTGATCATGATGGCGAGAATAAAGACAGACCACCTTATTTGTCCGCATGACAAATTAAAATCTAGTTTAATTGTAATATTCTTACAATAATTTGCAAATGATAATCATTAATATAAATTTTAATAGAGCTTGCTGTTTTTCCATTCAATTCAATTTGTATTTAGTATTTTTAATGACGGACATCACAAAATTAACGAGTGATGGGTGCATTTGTCTAAAAAAATTATATCATGTCACGATTGATTTACAAACATCGTCATTGCAGAAACTCTTTTTCTTACAATAGCTATATCAGCATAGAATACTAATTCAAATGACCATCCTGAGAAAATTACAATATTTATTCCCATCAATTTGGAGCTCATTTTGGATCCAACAACATCTCGGCCAAGTTGGTCTCCGCTAGGCCCACTTGTTGGGTTGCAAGCACGCCTCTCATTTCGGGTGGGAGAGTGAGTGTAGTATAGGGGCTGTAGTGTGTGTGCAAGTCTGGACTGTGAGTGTGAGTTGACTGAGAATTGTTCGGATCGACATGATTCTGCCTTTCAAGATAGGGCATGTTTAATATGTGTGTAAGTAACGTAATAAGGGTGTCAAAAACACTAAAATAATGAAAGGGGCCGCGGTAGCGGGGGAGCTTCAACCCCCATTTTTTTCCAAAACTGTGTACAAAAACATGAAAATTACCATATGATTGTGATTTTTTCCATGGTCAGCCCCCCCCCCCCCACTTTGAAAACTCTTCCACAGCCCCTGTAAAAGTTATGTCTAGAACTAGAAGTAACTAGTAACTTAACTTACACCTTTGGTTTTTCTTGCCAAGATTGTTCTGATCAGGTCTGATTCGAGTATAACTCTCTCTTTCAATTCCCTGTCTTCGAAGTAACGAGAAAAACATGTGCGGTTGGACTTGGAAATCATCAATACAAACTTGATCATCTTTCGTCAGAATAGGCATAGATATCTAGAATGAAAATAAAGAGTTGATGCCATGAATGAATTCCCCAATCTTTGGCGTTTGCCAGGGCAGACATAGGATTAGGAATAACAATAGTTAGTCCACATGCCTACACACTGCCACTGGCGAAAGCTTAGAACGGCGGTCGGGGCCCGGCTGGCGCGGGCTGGGATCGACGACCAGGCCAAAGGCCCTCAAGGGTTCATTTCCATTCTGCCTGTGGGGGAATCTACAGGTAGGACTTAGCTCGAGCGAAGTTCGTGCAGGCTCTACTCCACTTCACTACCGCTACATTATGCTCCACCTACCCGAACTTCGACGAGACCGTGACCTTGATCTGATATACCAAGTGACAAAGGTGGGATTTTATGGGGGGAAAATATAAAATTCATGCAGCATCATGATGTTTAAAAACAATTATTCTTACTTTACACAAAGTTTCACTTCTTTTCCATGCTTCTATCAGTCTCAAAATTGGTGATTGGTGACACCTACACCACGACCAAAGAGAATGAGGAGAACGCCATCATATCTAAAAAACTATGTCACAAACCTGTAAGATGAGAGACACTAAAAAAAAAAAGAACTTTGTCGATTGAATAATTCAAGCGACAAACACAAACTTTACACATCTAATGCATAGAAAGATATTTATTACAAAATCCAACTCAAAATGGTGGAAAAATATGAAATTTGGGCATTTCTTGTGACGGCCTCAAAATGCAGCCTTTCTCATCAAAATCCCTGAATCGCGTGCAAAGTGAATGGGTGTCCAGACATGGGTCACCATTTTTTTTTAAATCTGAAAATGACTGCCCGAGGTTTTTTCCAAGAAAATCGCATATTTCTTTCATATTTTTATATTTGGCACACTAACATATAATGATATAAAGAACATTATAAACTGAAAGATTTTGTGAAATAAAAAGAAATTCATGTTAAATCTTAGAGTTGAATTACGAAGGGGGTGAGTTTCCATAAATATGAGTTCCACACACAATATATAGTATATATCAGTTGTTCAGATAGCTTGTCACAAAAATCCTCTGCCTTCTCGATATTTTACTTTGAAAGTCTATGAAATTAGCCACCTGTCAGAGTCCGAGAGACGAGTGTACAGAAAAATCACTCGGAGTGTGACGTCACCGGGGGGAATTTAGTATAAGAGGTGCCCCAATGTAATACAGAAATGCTATGCAGAGAGAGAATGATGATTTTACAATTTTTTTTCAAAGCAACTCAAATCTAACAAGTAGGACTCATATGTACAAATCTTTACTTTCCCTGTATAAAAAACAATATGAATAACTATCACGAACTCTTAAATCATGATGTAAGATTGCAAACAGTGAGTTATTGAGTGATCTTTTCACTATTTCTCATTTATTTTATCACGATGTTCCATCAAGTGAGTAGCTGGAAAGTAATTCTGGCGGCTAGCTCATCTCTGCGCGCTGCACGCCTATCAATACACACAACACCCAGGCATTGTATACTGTATTGGTCTGGTATGTCGACCCGCTGTTCATGACCATGCAGCTATCCCCTGGCGTCTGTTTCCTCTTTTTTTGTCTTTGACTCCATTTTAATATCCTCTGGATCATTTCCACTCAAAGCTCATTCCACAGAACAATCTTGAATCAAACGTATTATTCTTCTCAGCCTTCCGAGTTGTTTTCTATACTTACATGTAATTATGCTAGGGGTCACCGTCACACATACAAACGCACTTCGCAAGTGAGTTGAAGACAGCAAGAAAGGTATGCGGTAAGGTAGCTCGACAGCTAGCTGTTCCGGAGGGGGCGGCCGTTCGGCACAAAGCAATTTCGCAACCAACTGTGTTTTTTGCAAGAGATAAATATGTCATAATAACACGTCTGCTACGTTATCAACTGGTGAGAAGATCTCGATCACATTTCATATTATTCGCCTTGAAATTATTCCTTTAGAGTCTATGGTATCATTCTGAGTGAATTTACATATTTGGAATAATAGTACGGCCATAAATATACTTTTAATCATTTCCTCTTTGCAAGTTCTCTGGCTCTCAGATACAACTTCAACTGCAGTTTATTCCATTATGACTTGTTTCGCCACGGACACAGTCCCGAAAGAAAACAAGGCATTAAAATCGTCTTAAATCGCTACGAAGAAGAACAGTTTTAACAATGTAGGAACATGTTATTGACTATGTGACTTTGAATAATTATTACTTCCTTTCAATATCGTTCACATAAAATCAATAGCGGTAAAATAAAGTTTTGACACAAAAGTAAATATGAAGGCGTACGTTCATAGTACACAAAGGGTTTGCCTTGTTTACTACACGGGACCAAATACACCCCGGTGATGTCACACTCAGAGAACACCCGTCTCGGTAGGCATTGCAGGATCGAAATGGGTATGGATAAATCGTTCAAATTCACTACTTTGAAAAACGAAAATGGGGGTATGAATCACCTCTTAATGTTTGGGGGGTTGTAAGGTTGCTATTAAAGGAGAAATGTATTGATTATGAATGTGGTCTTATTATATATCAATGGAAAGGTAATGATGTGGGGATTATCAGTGGGTCATTCAAAAATACGGAAAATAATACAAGAGGTGAAAATCGCCGATTAAAAAACGCTAAAATGCCTCTCCGAAATATGCCTCGCATCGGTCACTGAATTGACGGGAATTTGATGACGTCACTGTCTGTACGAGAGGCGTGATTGGCTCTCCCACGTGAAGCTCCACTTGCATGCAAAACCTGTCGCGTTGGTACGTTTTCTCCACACTGTCACTGAATACTTCGATCCCGAAATGAAAGAAAACCCAGAATTTTATCTAGATTTGGATTTAAAAGTTGATGATTTTCAAGATGAAGAGAATGATGAAGTGAACAACAAAGTGACGTAGTTGGAGGTAAATTGGGGGAATTACGCCGATGATGATGATTATGATGATGAAAATTCAACTTGCATGACGATCACAAGTCATGTACATGCGGATTCGCTACCAACTCATGCAGCTGCTGCTACAAGTGCTAGCTACACTGCGCGGGCCAAATTAAATCCATGAAAATGAATATCCACATCCAGACAGAGTCTATCATAAGAAGAAAAATAATGATATAACTGTACTTACAAACAAGTGAATAATCCGAACCTGAAGGCAAATCAACTCAAGGAATAGCAGCAGACGATATGCACCGACGATAAACTTCATGTGGCTGGGATAGATTGTCACTCGTTCTGTTAGATGTAATTTTTATCTCATTAATTTGACAAAATTACGAAACTCGGGGAATTATTTATCTATATAAAAATATAGTAACATCTCTTATTATTTTTTGAATTACGAAAAAACCATTTTTGAAGGAAAACGTTGAGGTAAACTAAAATTACATGTAAATCATGTGTAGCTTGTATGTCATTGCAAACAAACCATCTCAAACATGCACGGTACCGGTATTCCTTCCTTGCTCGCCTTGCTGATTGAGAGCTGTGCAACACGTGCATAGATCTATTCTCTCAGTCAAGGCGAGCAAACAATACGGCATGTGTTGTGATGGTTTGTTTACGATCACATATGCTACACAATGATGGGGATGATCTTTTACATCTAATTTTAATTTACCTCAACGTTTTCCTTCAAAAAAGGTTTTATCATAATTAAAAAAATGATAAGATATGTTACTATATTTTTATATAGATAAATAATTCCCCGAGTTTCGTAATTTTGTCAAATTAATGAGATAAAATTTACATCTAACAGAACGAGTGACGATCTATCCAGCCACGTTTATCGTCGGTGCATATGCCATATCGTCTGCTGCTATTCGTTGAGTTGATTTGCCTTCAGGTTCGGATTATTCACTTGTTTGTAAGTACAGTTATATCATTATTTTCCTTCTTATGATAGACTCTGTCTGGATGTGGTTATTCATTTTCATGAATTCAATTTTGCCCGCGCTGTGTAGCTAGCACTTCCAGCTGCATGAATTGGTAGCGAATCGGCATGTACATGACTTGTGATCGTGTTGCAAGTTGAATTTTCATCATCATCATCATCGGCGTAATTCCCCAATTATACCTCCAACTACGTCACTTTGTTGTTCACTTCGTCATCATTCTGTTCATCTCAAAATCATCAATTTAAAAATCCAAATGTAGATAAAATTCCGGGTTTTCTTTCATTTCGGGATCGAAGTATTCAGTGACAATGTGGAGAAAACGTACCCTCGCAACAGGTTTTGCATGCAAGTGGAGCTTCACGTGGGAGAGCCAATCACGCCTCTCGTACAGACAGTGACGTCATAAAAAAATCCCCAATTTCGCGGACGTAATTCTGCGTGTTTGAAGCATTCAGAGAGAGAACTTTAAACTATCAATTAACTGAGTTTCATCGGTCTCCATGATAAATGATGTACACCATCGTGTTCTCCTTATTTTCTCCTTTATTTTGATATGATTCTCCATTTTTACGATTTTCAATATATTTCTACTTTAAAGGAGACACCCGAAGAATCCAAAGTATTTTATAATGCCTTTTTGTGGTCATCATTGTAAAGGGGAAGTATTACTTATCAGATATATAACTTCACTTTTCAAAATAGTCATTAGAGTTTGCAGAAATCAGCTCTCAAAAATGATTTATTTTCATGCCATATTTCTGCCTTCCATCGGTCCTCTTGCGAGCTCCAGCTGAGTGACGTCACACAATGAGCGTGAGCAGCTGAGCTGACAGCAGCCCATTGAAGACGATCTTTCCAATCAGCGTTTTTTGCTCTTAGAATTGTTTATTCCTCACAAGATTGGTCTTGTTATATAGATAAAAGTTTGAATTTACTGAACAGTGAAATAAAGTGCACATTTAACGTATTTTGGTAACCGATATTTAGCTTAGAAAAAATGATTTTTTTTTTCAAGAAATATATTTGAATAAACAAAGCATATTTTCACTTAGAAATCACACTTGCGACAAATTGATATTATAATCAATATAAAGCATAGACATTCTTCGTCACGACTGAAAAAAAATTATGAAATTTCATTACGTAACAAAGTCAGGAACCACAAAATAACATGGCAATATCCATCGCGAAATGATTGAAATTGCAGTTGAATTGCCGAAACATGATTAGCCCACAGCGGCGAGCGGACTTTGTTTCATATATCTTAAAAGCCCACCACAACTTAGGGAATGGTCTGTGGCCAAACGTGTTGGCCATCGTTTTGTCGTGTGCGAGGACCCTGGTTCAAAACTCGGATTAACTTGGGTATTTTTTTTATTCCTTCTCGTCCCTACCCAGCTTTTTTTTCTTGTGAAATCCCATTCAGACCTGTATTTATCAAATCTTATTTAATTGCTGCTTTTGATTTTCAAGTTCTTGATTAAATTCTACTCTTATTTGGGATGGGAGGGGTACAGGATGAGTTAAAAGTCAAGTCCACATCAACTAAAAATTATTTGAATAGAGTAATTTCCCTTGCTGTTTTTACTCAAAACAGTCACAAAACAATGATATGCAAATTAGTGTTGTCACTCACACCACATTCGTTTCTAATTTTTTTGTGGCATTTTGTTTTTTAATTCTTTGCAGATTTGAGTATAGGAATTTCTTCATCCGAACACAATAGGTTACATTTACGGAACTGTAACTCTAAATGTTATTTGGAGGAATTAAAATCCCTCTGAAAATTTTTCAGAAAATAAATAGAAAATTAAATATCAAATCTACATGTCATGTAAATATATCAAACAACAAAATACAAAAGAACTTAGTGTGTGTGACATAACGGTTAGTGTAATTTGCACATCGACACAGATGAGCATATCATCGTTTTATAAATTAGGCAAAATTTCTCAATGTTAGAGTAGTAATTATATAAATTTGAATCAAAGTTTTTATGAAATTTCCTGCAATATCTTATTTTTCTTTAAATTCAAATGAATTTTTGATTGTGTGGACTTCTCCTTTACTCTTAATGTAGGGAATGCATAGCAATATTTATCCAGAAACAAAATTGTCTTAAAATATGCAAATCTGTAATTGGGCACATGTTCACTTTTCTTTCATCCAGGCCACTTCCTCACACCCACTAGGCTTACAGTCTTAGAACAAAAAAAATGATGAACCATCACACAACAGCACACAACATTCAGTGCTTCACAATAAATATTTCAATTCTGTTCATACATGTACATGCAATAAATATTGTGGAAAACAAATAAAAGGCGTACCCATATTCAAATACCGTTTAAAAGGACAAATATATTATACCTTTCGAGAAAAATCAGCACGTTAGATATCTGATAACAAAACACAAATATGGGGCACTGCAAGAAACTTATGTTCCATTGCAAATCAAGCGTAAGTCTTAAATTCAAATTCAAGCGTAATAAGGTCGAGTTGCAATAGCAGTTCAACTACATGTACATGTTTGTCTTTAATCAAAGGACTTACCCTTGATTTGGGACGTGTGATTGATTAGAAAATTTCTTGCAAAATGCCATAATAACATTAAAATTGTTTTTTTCGTTTTAAGTTGTGTGTTCTTATTTTCGACAAGCTGTATTCCTGTCCAAGTCAATTTTTTTAGTTCTCTCCAAAACTGTGCTCAAAATCGTTTCCAAGATCGATAAAGATAAATTTTCTGTTGCATCATTATCAGTCCAAAACTTGCACCGTAGCTCCTGGAAAGAGTGAAGAAAAAAATGGCTATATCCAAATCAGTAAGAGGACATGATGGAATCTCCCAGATTGAAGTAGCGAGCAGAGACCAGAAGTCACCAGAGTCAGCAAGTGTGCAGATCTGTGTGTAGAAGAGAGATAAAATAAAGAAATAATTTAAATAATCAAATCAAAGTATGAATTTCATTATCTTGATGATTGACGACGTGCGGTGGCATGTAATTCCCGGTCAACAACAAATAATAGTAGGTTTAGACACCTGAAAAATTCCACTCAGAACACTGGTGCTCTACCTCAACGCTCAAGTGATGTTTGTGTAGGCCCCACTCTACTTACCGCTTAGCGGTAGTGAATCGCTTGAGGTACGGTACTCTGTGTCATTACAAAGAGTGCATTTATCTTCATTGTTTTATGTTGAAGGCACTACGCATTCATATGTAGAAGCACTCTAATCAGAAAGAAACACCAGACTCTAGTTTTGGCCAGGAATCAGCATGATCAGGGTAACCACTGCTGAAAATTTGTCTTGCTTCATGACATCGGCATTATGGTGATATAATTCTGTGTATCTGGATGTATACGATACAGGGCCCTCCTGAGCATAAACGCATTGGGTACTAGACCTGTGTATAATAAAAACTTAAACATTTGGCCTTATCGTGAAATTTGGTGTTTGTGCGCTCGTTGTGTACAAAGTCAATGGGAGTGGATCACCGCCGTTGACGAAATAAACGGCAGTGAATGGACTGGTGACAAAAACTACGATAATGCCAAACATTCCTCTGAAACAGCATATTTTCAGCCATGGTCCATGCCAGTGCTCCTAAATAATTTAATCGCCTGAGTCCTGACCAGTTTATTTAGAAATCTGACTGAAGTCTTTGTGAAGAAAAATCTGCTGGAATTGTGCAAAAACATTATTTCTAAAATAAAGACTTTTTAATTTTAATAGTAGTCATGCCAAAATGCATGATTCTAAAATTATATCAGATCTGTATCTGTCATCTGACCTGAATGCATCGTCAGAACAAGTACAGACTACAGTTTCCAAACATGCTTACCTTGACTTTTGACTGGATCAAACAGCGTAACCTGCAGCAAGTGAATGGGACCGTACAGCTTGGAATCAGAGCAACACAACGAAGACTGTCGAGTGGACAAAATCGGTCTTTCCAGTTCATAATTCAATAAAAATGGACAAAGTAACACAGTTCTGGTTCTCTTATAGTCTGAAGATGTCGAAATCGGATATCACAACACATGAAGAAAACGGTAAATTCGAAGAAAAATAGAGACCAGGAAGGTGTATCAGTGTATTATCACAGATAGTGTGTAGTCGATCATGTGACGTCATTATTCTCGACTGTTTTCGATCGCGTGAATGTCTGCCTGGGGGCGGCTGGGGGGCTGAGAAGGGTCTCTATTAATTTCATTTCTTGCATTTCCACAACATCTGTAAGACTTTTTAGTGACATATTTGTGTATAAAAAGACAAGACCTTTCCATTCATATATAATTTGTCTATAATCATCACTTTCGTGAATTTTCTTTGTGTGTATCCTTTTGTGAATGTAAATATCTCAATATTTTGAATCATCTTCTTAATTCAACTTTAACTCAAAATCGTTAGGTGCGCAGACTTGGGGTCCACCATCATACTAATGGAAACTGACAGTGTCAAAAAGTCAATCATTTTTCCCAAAGAAAAAGAGAAAATAAGCCAAACATTGCCAACCTTGTTTCATCACACACTGACCAATAGAGGTGCACAGCCAATATTGGAGACTGTCTCCCATGAGAGAGATTATCTCCAATATCAGAGACTTTTGTGAAGTATTTGGGTTTCCAATTTCAGAGACAGCCTCCAGTTTGGGAGATCGATTTCCTTTGTTTGCATATTTGCTTCAAAAGGATTACCTTGGCGGCAAATGAAAATGTGACTTTTCGCCAACGTAACGCGATGCACCCGTCTGTAATGTTGGCGAAGAACAATAGGAAACAAGATGGCGGCATAAACATCTGGCAAGTCTCTTCCATCTTGTCATGATATTTTTCTCATTTTTTTGATGAATTCTTGTTTAAAAATATAATCGCTGGCGCAGAAATGTCGGAAATGAAGTTGCATCCCATGTTCATGATTTAGGCTAGATCTTTTAGAAGTAGAAATCTCGGGGGCGAAAGTTTCAGGTTTTGGCGGCCTACATTTCTCCAAATGAATTGTGAAAATAGAAATTATGCTTACCTCGATTATATGGATGAAGGTCTAACGAGTGGCAGTTTCCTGACATCTGGGCACAGACTGGAACCTCAAAAAACAAGTTCTCTCCTTTTACCCCCGTCTCGATCAGCCATTTTTGTTATGAATCGTAACAAAATGGCCGATCGAGACTGGTTTAGGAGAGAACTTTTTGCTTTTTTTAGGTTCCATTTTCTGCCCAGATGTCAGGAAACTGCCACTCGTTAGACCTTCATCCATATAATCGTGGTAAGCATAATTTCTATTTTCACAATTCATTTGGAGAAATATTTAGACCATAAATCACGCTAGTCCCGTGGGCCGAGTATGGTCAAATACACGGTAAACCCATGGGCTAAGCCCAGGGGCTTACCAATAATTTCTATTTTCACAATTCGTTTGGAGAAATATTTTAATTTAGACCATAAATCACGCTAGTCCCGTGAGTATGGTCAAATACACGGTAAGCCCCTGGGCTCCCTGGGTTACGCGGGCGGGAGCTCCCTGGGTTACGAGAGCTGGAGCTTGATCTAGACTAACCCAGGGAATTACACGTAAAGTCCTGGGCTCAGGACTTTACGTGTAATTGACCATACTCACCTGACTAGCGTGAAGTATGGTCAAAATAATTCTCCGAATAAATAGTTAAAACAGAAATCAAGCACTTACCACGACTATATGGATGAAGGTCTAACGAGTGGCAGTTTCCTGACATCTGGCAGTAGAGGTGCACGGCCAATATGGGAGACTCTATCCAATAGGGGAGACAATCTCCCACATTGGAGACTTGCTTTGCAAAAGGACAAAAGAAACAATACCAACAAAAGCATGATTTTTTTCCAACCAAAAGTTTGTCTCACTGAGGTCAGAAGCCCATTTGTTTTGTGTGCGATTGACAACAAAATCCTTATCAAAATAAAAGTAGACGGTGAATTCTTAAAGTAGACGGGGAAAAGGGGTAATTTTTCATGAGGAGTCTGCTTATCACATTTTTATTTGCCGCCAAGGTAATCCTTTTGCAGCAAATGTAAACAAAGGAAATTGGACTCCAAAACTGGAGACTGTCTGAAATTGGATTCCCAAATTCTTTACAAAAGTCTCTGATATTGGAGATAATCTCCCACATTGGAGACAGTCTCCAACATTGGCCGTGCGCCTCTACTACTGTATGGGCACAAACTGGAACCTCAAAAAAACGAAAAGTTCTCTCCGTCTACCCCCGTCTCGATCGGCCATTTTTGTTATGAATCGTAACAAAATGGCCGATCGAGACTGGGGTAGGAGAGAACTTTTCAATTTTTGAGGTTCCAGTTTGTGCCCAGATGTCAGGAAACTGCCACTCGTTAGACCTTCATCCATATAATCGTGGTAAGTGCTTGATTTCTGTTTGACTATTTATTCTGAGAATTATTTTGACCATACCGTACTTCACGCTAGCCTAGTCAGGTGAGTATGGTCAATTACACGTAAGGTCCTGGGCTCCATAGGGTTAGTTCCTGACCCTGGGTTAGTCTAGACTCTAGATCTAGCTCCAGCTCTCGTAACCCAGGGAGCTCCTGCCCGCTTAACCCAGGGAGCCCAGGGGCGGGAGTTCCCTGGGTTAGATCTAACCTAGGGAACTCCCGCCCGCGTAGCGGGCAGGAGCCCAGGATCTTACGTGTAAAGGCATACTCACCTGACAAGCGTGAAGTATGGTCAAAATAATTCTCTGAATAGTTAAAACAGAAATCAAGCACTTAGGCCTACCACGATTATCTGGATGATGGTCTAAATAGTGGCATATTTTCTGACATCTGGGCACAGACTGGAACCTCAAAAAACAAAAAGTTCTCTCCTACCCCCGTTTCGATCGGATGTGATGTGAGAATCATCGGTGTCCCATTGACTGCACCAGATGAGATAGTTTTCTTGTTGACTGGTCTCATCCCTATTTCTCGTCAAATAGAGTTAAACAGACTCCTTCTACTAGGACATGTAATCAACCTGAGCCCTGGACGTTTTGAACTCAAGACCTTTCTTCATGCCTTTGCCCTCCTCACTCCTTCTATAAGAGCTTTGAAGGATATACTACTTAAATACCAACTGCCTGATTTGAACTCACTTCTTGAATCGACTCCTTCATACCAGCAATGGAAGCAGGTGGTCAAAAGTAAAGTTCATGCCGCTGTGAGAGAGCAAGTCGTCGGAAGTATATCCCAGAAATCCTCCCTGAAGTTCTGGATGGGAAAATCAGAAATCAATGTAGAGGTACTCTATCCTCCCGGTCCTGTCCAGGATGGCTTGAGGCAAGCGTTAATATATCGAGCACTTCTTTCTGGGACATATCTAGTACAGGCCAGAAGATGTAAGATCGGAAAGAGCACTAATACCCTCTGTCCTCTTTGCAAGCTTGAAGATGAGACAACCGAGCATTTCATAGCATCTTGCATCTTTCTAAAGCATATTAGAGATGATTTCATACTCAAAATCAAGGAGATATTACAGGATCATCGATTAAGCTTGTAACCGATTTTGCAATCGGCAACCGATTTCATTCGATTTCACCACAATCGGCGATCACTTGCCGATCTTCGATCATGCCCCTTTGGCCTTGAAGGAAAAAAATCGAAAATAAAAAATCGGCGTAGATCTAGTAAAAGTGCGAGATCGTTCAGAACATATTTCAAGATTGTTTTTGAGGTGCTAGCTATTTAGAGGTCGCATTATTCAGGGAGAAAGACGCGGTATTATCTCTGACGATGGTTAAGAGGATAGATATCTTCTCTTACAACTCATGGTGATAGCGGATGCCAGCGTGAAAATT
This sequence comes from Lytechinus variegatus, assembly GCF_018143015.1. Lineage (NCBI taxonomy): Eukaryota > Metazoa > Echinodermata > Echinoidea > Temnopleuroida > Toxopneustidae > Lytechinus > Lytechinus variegatus. The sequence continues at coordinate 45,272,299 of NC_054746.1, forward strand.
TCAAAGGTCGTATTACTGACAAAGATCACTGCGCTACTCTCTCATATCGTTTATGATATAAATCTTCTCTTCAACCTCGTGGTGATAGCTGACCCCGCCGTGAACTTTTAAAAGTCGTACTATCGACGAGCTCATTGCGTTACTCTCTTACATCGTTTAGGATGATATACATTCTATTTTCAACCTCGTGGTGATAGCGGACGCCGCCGTCAACTTTGAAAGATCATATTACCGATGGAGCTCACTGCGCTACTCTCTTACCCTCTTTATGATGCTAGACAATACATCTTCTCTTCAACCTCGTGGTGAAAGCGGACCCCGCCGTGAACTTTTAAAGATCGTGATAATGACGGAGCTCATTGTGCTACTCTCTTACATTGTTTATGATCATATAAATCTTCTCTTCAACCTCGTGGTGATAGCAGCCGCCGCGAATTTTTAAAAGTCGTACTATCGACGGAGCTCATTGCGTTCCTCTCTTACATCGTTTAGGATGATATACATTCTATTTTCAACCTCGTGGTGATAGCGGACGCCGCCGTGAACTATGAAAGGTCGTATTACCGACGGAGCTCACTGCGCTACTCTCCTACCCTCTTTATAATGCTAGACATCTTCTCTTCAACCTCGTGGTGATAGCGGACCCTGCCGTGAACTTTCAAAAGTCGTTATACGCGCACCAGAATAGGAATCCAGATGCCAGCGAAATATAATCAGTTCGTTAGCAAATAACCTACACCGCAAGGATGATAACTGAGAGACTGGACTTGTATAAAGAAGCAAGTGTATATAGTTACAAAAACTGTTCTGTAACTATATACACTTGCTTCTTTATACAAGTCCAGTCTCTCAGTTATCATCCTTGCGGTGTAGGTTATTTGCTAACGAACTGATTATATTTCGCTGGCATCTGGATTCCTATTCTGGTGCGCGTAGATTTGGTAGGCCAGTTCGATTGGTTCGTTACGCGACCAGCGCTTGTTGATTGAGTCTGAGAGTTGTTCACGGGTACCTCCTTAGCACGCGATTCGACTGGTTTTGCTGTCACTTCAGCGTAGGATGGTTGTTGACCCACTGGCTGGAATATAGTAACATCTTCTGGGCTATCACGTGTTGTTGTTGGGCTCTCTGTCTCAGCCATCTGTGTGTCTGGAATGAGAGGTTCAGCTGTTGATCTCAAGAACCTCCGGTTCCTCCTTAGCATTCGGCCAGCTTCTGTTTGAACCAAGAATGACCGTGGACCAACTTTCTCCATGCAGATTCCTTTGCCCCACTCCAAACCACGATTCTTAGGCTGGATGCGGACCGGTTGTCCAATCTCTAGCTCAGGGAGTGGTGTTGCTGTTTGGTCATAGTATTTCTTGGCCCTCTGTTTCTTGTGACTGATGTGTTGTGATACACCCCCTATTACTTGTGGTTTAAGGAGTGCTTCTGGTGTTGGTAGTAGAGTGTTGGTTCGTCGAGCCATCATCTTTTGTGCCGGGCTGGCACCACTATCAGCAGGAGTATTCCTCCAATCCAATAAAGCCAACTGGATGTCTTCTCCTTGTTTTGCTGCTTTCTTTAGGAGAGTTTTGGCAATTTTCACTGCTGATTCTGCTTTTCCATTGCTTTGAGCATGCAATGGCGAAGAGGTTATATGCTCAACCTCCCAGTCGGTAACAAACTGAGCATACTCCTTGGCAACAAACTGGGGTCCATTGTCTGTTATCACCTTGTCTGGACGTCCATATCGTGCGAAATGGCCTTTTGTGCATGCCACAATGACTGCTGCTCTGGTGTCACCTGTTATCTTGTCGATCTCCCAGTAATCACTGTAGTGGTCAACGGTTATCAGATAGTCCTCGTTGTGAAGAGTGAAAAGGTCCTGTGACACGATACTCCAAGGCCTGCTCGGAATATCATACGACAACATAGGCTCCTTTTGTTGTTTTGGCTGAAACGCATTGCAGGTGCTACATTGTGTCACCTTTTCTTTCACCTCTGCCTGCATACCTGGCCAAAAGCACTGCTGTCCAGCTGATAGACAGAGGAGGGTTTCATACCTCTCTGCACTTTAGCTTTACATACGTTTTGGAAATGGTTTTGTTTGCTGCACTTTCGACAGGTTTTTCCATATGCTGGACAGCTTTCACGGCCTTTTCCATGGCTACCACCACAGAATCTGCATCCACTAACCTCGTCTTTTTGTGCAGTGAAATTCTTTCCTGATTTCTTATCCATGTTTCTTGTCTTGGAGTTGAACTGCTGCTGTCGGCTGCTCGCTTTTCCCTTCTTACGCTGGTTCTGCATGTAATTTACAGTCTCTTCTCCCTTTACAATTCTAAGTTGCTGCTGGGATAGCTCACTAACTTCCAGGGCTGCGATTGCCTTTTTCAAGGTGCACACAGTATCCTGTTCTCTGAAAAGGCGTGCCTGTGCCTGCTTGTCCTTGCACCCAAGCACCAACCTGTCCCTGATCATCTCCTCCTCCAGGTCACCAAATTTGCAAGGCTTGATCAGTTGGCGCAGCCGCACAACAAACTGGTCAACACTTTCACTTTGCTGTTGCACGGCACTATGAAAGACATACCGATCGTATAGCACATTCCTTGCTGGAGCAAAATGTTCTGCCAGTTTTTTGACAATGATCTGTGGTTTCAGTCTCTCTGCATCACTCATCGGTAAGGTTGCCAATCTATCCTTACAATCTTGGCCCATCACTGATCTGAGAGTTGCTACTTGCACGCTATCTGGCTTCTTATCTAGCTCTGTCGCTATGCGGTAGTCGTTCCATGACTCCTCAAAGGCCTTCCAATTTGACTCCAAATTGCCCTTGCAGCACATCGGCTGTGGTACCGGGATGCCTATTTGACAAGACGCCATTTTCAATAGCTGGGACTGTAGTAAGAAATGACTGAAATCGGCAAAAGTTACTCACGTTTCGAGGCTCAAAATCAGCATTGCAAAGTGATTTTCCTTCTCCAAGATAGCATTTGAAATGTCCGCACAAGTCTTAATTACGGAAAATTTTCCATGAATCCCACTTCGGACACCATGTTGGACTCCGAATAAAGAGATTTCAGACAAGTTCGTAGGTTCAGAGTAGCATGTTATGATTCATGGAAACGTTATCGTGACGTGTCGGTATCGATACTTGTGATCGGGATATAGGTATATATCTTCAAGTCCCAAACACTATCGACAGAGCTCATTGCGTTACTCTCTTACATCGTTTAGGATGATATGCATTCTATTTTCAACCTCGTGGTGATAGCGGACGCCGCCGTGAACTTGTAAAGGTCGTACTATCGACGGAGCTCATTGCGTTACGCTCTTACATCGTTTAGGATGATATACATTCTATTTTCAACCTCGTGGTGATAGCGGAACCCGCCGTGAACTTGTAAAGGTCGTACTATCGACGGAGCTCATTGCGCTACTCTCTTACATCGTTTAGGATGATATACATTCTATTTTCAACCTCGTGGTGATAGCGGAACCCGCCGTGAACTTTTAAAGATCGTGATAATGACGTAGCTCATTGCGCTACTCTCTGACATCGTTTAGGATGATATACATTCTATTTTCAACCTCTTGGTGATAGCGGACGCAGCTGTCAACTTTGAAAGGTCGTATTACCGACGGAGCTCACTGCGCTACTCTCGTACCCTCTTTATGATGCTAGACATCTTCTCTTCAACCTCGTGGTGATAGCAGACCCCGCCGTGAACTATCAACGCCATCGACGGAGCTCATTGCGTTACTCTCTTACATCGTTTATGCTGATATACATTAACCTCAATGATATATTTGCAGAGATGCCAACTTTTGGAAATCAGAATTAGGGAGGATTCGCAACCGACAACAAATTATGTGCGCGTAGCGCACATCAAGAGCGCGGAGCGCTCGACCCATGCGGCTGGGGTCCAGGGCCCGCCTTAGGGCCCTGGAAGCTCTGGGTTTCTAGATGCTCTCTGGTGCAATCTGACCCTTATTTTGGAGCATTTCACATGTTTTTAAAAAAACATTGTTCCCACTTTTTTAACATAAAAATTAAAGAAAAATATGCATTTTTACATGTAAAAAAATGAGGGGACAATAGAAGAAAAGTACCTGTTCAAAAATAATAATAAGGAGGAATTATAATAATCCAGTTAAGAAAAGCTCAGCGCAGATAACGTCTTCCTCCTCACTGGCTGGTCCCTTGCTTGGTGAAATAAGTCAACAGGAGCTAGAAGACTTGTCTTCGCAATGTCCGTATTCCCTGAAATGTCCACGCTGCAAACTGTGCAAAATGCATGGTAAATTCCTCTTTCCGACTTCCGAATACGCGGGTTCTGGAGACTGTATTCAGTCTTATACTTCTGAGACCATTTCTTGGTCTTCTTTTGTTGATTTTCCGCCATTTCATGTCGATATCAACCCATCAATACGCCGAAATCTTGCACCGATATTCCACCGCACGACTCGACAAATCCAGCAGCCGCGAGCGGACACGCCTCGCGAAGCTAGCCGGGCCTACCGGCCTGGTGCACAGTGGATTCCCGTTGGGCATATCACATGCACCAGCTTTTCGCTGCTCCTTATTTGTCTGCCTTTCACACAGAATTTAGTAGCAGCGAACGTAATGGAGTTACTACATGCTAAAGTTAGCAGACGATACATGTACTTTCAATCCAATTTGATCAATGCAAAAAAATCGTAATTTCGGGAGGATAAGGATGGTAATCGTAAGGGCGGGAGTTGGGATGAATTTTCGGGAGCCTCCCGATGAAATCGGGAGGGTTGGCATCTCTGTATTTGTCTTTGCTACTTCGTCGGGAGATGCTTCTTCTATATTTCTTTTTAGAAATCAAAAGGTCATTTCTCAAGATAGTAATAAATTGATTTGAAAACGCTAGCTACCCAAAACATTTTAAACATATTTAAAATCATCGTGCGTGCTTGCGTCTTCTACTACATTTTAATTGCACTTGTGACTTTAAGATGATGCATCGTAATGTCATGTAGTATGTTATGTAGAATGAATATAACTTCCTGTTATCCTTTCAGTCATTCACCCTCACTTGTTTACAAACTCCCCCAATGTCATCTTAGAATCCCGAAACCCCCAATACCATTTAACTGCTAAGCCTTGACCATAAAAAGACCAACCCTCAGTGACGTCAGCTAACTTCATGGAAGAAGTATATGACTCACACTCCAGCCCCAGTCACTTGCACAGAGCATCACCACACCCCTTATACCAGAGAAAGTTTGATAGACAGTGACCTGTAGACCAATCAGATCAAGTTTAGATCACTCCCACCTTTAATAGTTACACCCCAAAACAAATGATATAAATAAGACTTCTTGATTATTAAGAATAGAGAATACCAACGGTAGAATACTAGACCCACATTCATCCAGATAGACTGACTGACTTCAAGACTTAGACGTCCATCGAATATTATATTAACTTCACTCCGAATCTTAATCTTACACTTCGAAACTATTATATTCATCGTCTCCTGTTATATCTGAATCTTAATGTACTTCAAATTGTGAACTGTCAACTGCAACTGATGATTAAATACCTAGTGATTTGAACTGTATAACTTTCTGCAAAGTTTCTTTATTTCGCCTTCAATAATCACCGATCCCATTCCCAACACAACAGTAAGAGATCAAGAGATCATTCCAATAATTCTAAATCGCTATCACCTAAAAATACTTATAAAAGATGTCCCGCCGATCGTTCATTAACCTGTGATCTATGAGAAATATTTTCATTTTATTTTCCTTTGCGCCTTTGCTCGGAAGATGCGTCTTTCGTTTGTCTTTCTAATAAAAATCACTCTGTTTATTTTAAAGCAATAACACCTCAAAACCCCTTTAAAACATGTTCCAAACGATCGCGCATGTTGTCGACTTCCATTCCAATGCATTCGTCTTTGTGACTTAGTCAGGAAGATGCGCGCGACCGCGAACAAAATTTTGATGTATTCCTCTGTTTTTAAACATCACCGATTCGATTTTCGATTCGATTTCGATTTTAGAAGCTTAACTGCCGATCCGATTTTCGATCTTATTTTTGATCCGATTTACAACATTATCATCGATGGTATCTGGAGCATTTTTCTGACAAACCAGCTGTAAACTACAATTTCAATTTCACCCAAGATGTTCTTATTGCCTTTGACTCAAAGCTCCCCCTGGAATGGATATCAATGCCAAGCTATTAAAAGCGACTTTGATATTCACAAAAATCCATAATAGCCGTTCCAGTGCTCTCCTGGCCTGATGAGTCACTATCATTCAGTCGTCAAGATACATATGCGTCACATGCGGGTTGGACCCGATGATCTCCGAACTAAGCGGAGGGATGAGAACAGAGAGAGAGAGAGATGTGATAACAAAAATGGCCGATCGAGACGGGGTAGGAGAGAACTTTTTGTTTTTTGAGGTTCCAGTCTGTGCCCAGATGTCAGAAAAACTGCCACTCGTTAGACCATCATCCATATAATCGTGGTAAGTGCTTGATTTCTGTTTTAACTTTTTATTCGGAGAATTATTTGGCCATTATTTTGACCATACTTCACGCTTGTCAGGTGACTAGTCTATGCCTTTACACGTAAGATCCTGGGCTCCCGCCCGGCGGGAGTTCCCTGGGTTAGGTTAGATCCACTTGTTCACTGCTACCATCCTGCCTGTGGGGAATCTACAGGTAGGACTATGGTATGCCAATGTTGTACAAAGCAAAGCACAAACTTTAAAAAATCATTAAAATATCACTTTTGTGACCAAAATTACTTATTTCCATACACTTGCAATTTATTTTTCATTAGTAAATTGGGAATAATTTTTGTATTCACCAGAGCGCTCAAAAACTTGAATTTTTTGCATGTTTTTTTGCACGCCATCTATTGGTGGAAATTTAATATGGCAAGAAAATTTTCATTTTTTGATCTCTATATTAAATTAAGAAAAAATTAATTTAAAGAATCAAATTTAAATAAGAGTAAAGTTGTATGAATAATAGGTGTAATGGAAACTGTCAGTGTAACTGTAAAAAAATCAAGCATTTGCCCCAAAGAAAAAGAGAAAATAAGCCAAACATTGCCACCCTTATTTTGCCACACATGACATGTCATGGAGATTAAGATAAGTGAGAACAAGGTTATATAACCTTGTTCATTGAATGAGTGGTTAGATCTAGACTAGAGCGCGCCTGGCCTGGCCTGGCTCAGACTCAGAGTCTAGCCTAGCTAGCCTAGCAGAGGCAATTAAAGATACTTACTAGGTCTAGGACCCTACTACTACTTTTGGCCCGAGTGATCTACATCATACATATCGTGGGTACCCTCCGGAGTCCGGCCTCCGTACAGTCTGCAGATGATGATGGTTGACGATGATGATATGATGTGAACATCGTGGACCTAGGCCTACCTGGTTTCGGCCGGCCCGGCCTCGGTCTCATCGATTTTCGGGAAATAAATATTCAGTCACTTACGCGCAAATCTACAGTTTACTTTTTAACGAAAAAAAGAAGAATCAATGGATTCAAGGACTTTCCCTTAATCAATTGTAATAAAATATTATACAGCTAAATATTAAAGAATAATTTACAAGATCATAAAAAAAATAATATTATTTATTTTCATAACCTGATGAAGTGATTTAGAGACTGCACCTTCACATTGCTTACGCTTAGGCTATTGAATTTTAATAAACCAATATCACTGTGTTGTCTGTACGGTACTGTGTAACGTGCGCCCATTCGCCGGCCTTGTAATTCGTTACGTGTACGGTATACGATTGCATGTTGCTGTTTGGCCGCTGTGTACGATTAAGAAGAGGCGGTCGACTTCTTGAACGAGACTTGGAACTGGTGATCTTCTGAGTGAAAATCGTTTTATTCTGTATAATTTTAGAAGAGCTGGGAGTGGGACATCGCATAACCTTAGACTGAGTGAGTTGATGACCTAACTGCTGTATTGGTAAATTTTATTTCATTGTAGTCTATGAGAAATCTACAGCGAGTGATTGTATTACCGACCGGCCTTGTATTACCGAACGCGCGCATCATATGCGTCAGAAAATATTCAAATACGCTCAAACCTTTGCAACTTCCTTCCAAAGGGCACTTAAATAGAAAAATGATGAAAAATGACCAAAAACACAATTTCGAAGTCTTTATATCCTCAAAACAATAAAATATGGTCAAAATGGCTCATCAGTGACTTTGTTGTTTTCCCAACTTTTCCCATAGAAAACACACGTTCGGTAATACGATACCTTTTCAAGTGACCAAAATATTTCACTTGCGAAGAGGGGTCCGATTGGAAGCTGATGTCGTAAAAATGAAAAACAATTTCGGCAAAATTTCTGCATGTTTATATTTTGTAGGTATTTGTGTATTTATGGTGAAAGTTTGGTGAATTTTATTGGAATAATGTGTTTGATATGATCAAATTCATGAAAAGTGTTCGGTAATACGATCCACTACCATACAACAGTCATGTAGACTACCGGTAGGGTCTATACCGTACATGTACCCACTCATTCAATGAACAAGGTTATAATATAACCTTGTTCTCAGTTATAATATCTCCATGTGTGACAAAATAAAGGTGGCAATGTTTGGCTTATTTTCTCTTTTTCTTTGGGGCAAATGCCTGATTTTTTTACACTAACAGTTCCCAATACACTTATTATTGATACAACTTGACTCTTATTTAAATTTGATTCTTTAAATCATTTTTTTCTTAATTAAAAACAGAGATCAAAAAAAGAAAATTTTCTTGCCATATTACTTTCCACCAATAGAGGGCGTACACAAAAATATGCCCAAAATTCAAGTTTTTGAGCGCTCTGGTGAATACAAAAATTATTCCCACATTGCTAATGATAAATAAATTAAAACAATATGGAAATTAGTAATTTGGGTCACAAAAGTGATATTTTAATGATTTTTTAAAGTGTGTGCTCTATACAGCATTGGCATACCATAGTCCTACCAGTAGATTCTCCACAGGCCAGATGGTAGCAGTGAACAAGTGCATGTACCCGGTACATGATGTATGTCATGTATTGTAGGTTGGAGCACTCATTCAATGAACAAGGTTATGATATAACCTTGGGTTGGAGGAGACACTCATTTACTGAACAATGTTAGGTCTTCTTGGGATAGGATTTCTATGTGTGGCAAAATAAGGTTGACAATATTTGGCCTATTTTCTCTTTTTCTTTTGGACAAATGCTTGATTTATATAATTATCAGTTTCTATTACTAGTAGGGTCCCCAATACCTACGGCATTTTCTCTATCAAAATCCCTACATACCATTGCGAGAGCGTCGCGCGCGTCCGTTGATCCTACGAAGCCCCGGATGATGCTTCCTCTTGACTGATAATTTCACCCTAAATTGGGTTATTTCAGGTAGCTAAGAATATTTTTGTATCTAAAGGATCGGTAATTATTGGTCAGTGGTTCTTTAGATCTTTATTTTTTCGAATGGCTTACCTCTACTTGTCCATGGAATGGGAAAATATCGTACTTTGCCCTTGTATTCCTCATGAATTGTGCAGAGTTTGTATGTGTATAAAGTCAATGGGAAATTCAAAGTTTTGCACACGAGATCCGTTACCATGACGTCACCACGGTTGCGTGTGAGCGAGCCAAGTTCTTGATTTGGGGGCGGCGCCCTCCAAAATTTGACCAATAAACATTCTGCATTTGCTGCATCTTTGGGGATTTTCCCTAAATTCTTGTCTCAGGGGCCGTCTTGGAAGTTCACGCAGAGCTGTATTATCTTTTTGAAGGACCCGCCCTTTTCTACTTCAAGATATTCACTAAAAACATCTTGGGGTCCGTTTTGGGACTTTTCATTCTTAAAAAAGATGGTTTTGGGAAGAAGTCTTGCATCTAGATTAATTTAAGAAAAAAAAATTAGTGAACTGACTTATAAATTCCAAAATGCAAAGCAAAAACCTCCATATGAGGTGTACGTGACGTAATTTTCGTCATGAAGTTGAAGATCGCCCGAAGTGGTGGGAGGGGCCTATCACGAACGTAGACCATGTGATAGTCTTGATTCAGGCAATTTTTATGATTTGTAAAATTTGTTGAAACTCTGTAACGTTGTGAACGAATATCATAAAAATAAAATTCATAAAAATAATTTTAAAATGTGAAAGGATGAAGGCTAGCACAATTGTTCTCTTGGGAACATTCACCCCCCCTTAGTTACATGTACAAATGTTAATCACGTGTAATCGCCGTGATTTTGAAAGGGCGTGTATGAGATATTGTACATGGCATAATGGCGGTATACAGTTACTGTGTGGTGTGGTGTGAATTCTGTGCAAGGATGTTTACATTTGCGTGAGGTCTGTGACCGAGATGGTGGCATGGGAATAATTAGAGTGGATGAGACTGCGTGTGTAAAAAAAGCATGGACGTGCATGTTCGTACGGGCTAAATTAAAATAGGGGAATCCCTCGGTGTGTAGCTGAATACTTTTCAATTAGTAATCAGTTGTTTAGGCCTACTAAAATATATTTTGTTTATTAAAAAATCAATGTTTTAATGGCAATATTTACGCACAATGCCCTCTCACAATCACACATATTTAAGATTTTATTTCTACAGAGATCATACGTACTGATTGTTTTAATATTAGGCCTACAAAATTGCTCGACGAGACGTCGGTTATTTTTATTTTCTAATGCAGGCGGAGGGGGGGGAGGGGTCTCTTCGTTCCCTCGGTCCAAGCTGCGCCCTTGATATCATTGCCATCAACAAAAATAAATAAATGAATTACATAAAAAATGATTTGCCTAATTGGAGAAATGTACGTATCTCCTGAACTACGATAATTATTCTGCCAATTCCTGCAAAGAACCTTTTTACGCCCCCCCCTGGAAATTGGAGGTCATTGATATGATTGAGCGGAGAGTTGGAAAAAACATGTTTCTCATAGAACCCCCCCCCTGAATTATACATCCGTAATCTGCTTATTATGGGAATATATTTTTCAAACACTTCGTCTTATCATCATGCCCTGTCATGGATGAAAAGATAGTCAAAACATGGACCTGCGTTGACAAAAAATATGGGGCTTTTATACCACTGCCTACCCCATAAAAATAAATTAGGTATCCAATGCGACTGTCAAATTGAAATTACCATCTGATATCAAGGGATGTGCCATATATTGATTTTTTTACACTGGGAGTACTAGGAGGGGGCCTACATGGCTCATTCACATTTCTCCATTTAATTGTCTCCTTTTCCGCGATGAGTCTCAACTTAAACCTGTGATAGTGGAGGGTCGATATGAGGGGACAGGGATAGGGTGGGGGTATAAAGGGTATCATCATGTAACAACGATCAGACGATCGAAAATACTCACTTTTTATCTTATTGCCCCCTCCTTTGGTGTCCCTGGCTACTTGTGAGTTTTCCAAAAAAAAAAATATTCTGAAGGTTGCTATGTGGAGCTCTTCTCGTCAATTTTAAGACATGGCATTATTTCACAAGTAATAATCATGATCATTTACAAAAAGTATTACATCAGAAGAATTAACATGGTGTACAAATCAGACATGGCATCATTTATTGAATAATACAGCGATAATTAACATGAGGGAACCTGCATGAGAAAACGTTTTTATTTGTTCAGTCTGCAGGATCCCCCAAAATATGAACTCTTCATGTATGACAGCACAAAAGAAATTATTATTTGATTACGTAAAGAAATGCCAAAATATTACAAATGTCGGTATTTAAAGGGTGTACTTTAAAAGATCGATATCGAAAGGTGTTGACAAAAAAAGAAAGTAATTTACGGGGATTTTTCGGAATAAGGAGGGTGTGAAAGAATTTGTTTCTCAGAAGTTGCCGCGGTGTTGACAGACATGAAACCGCATGTCCGATAAGGTCTTGGAAGCCAGACATTCCGTCGCCATCGATGGGAACATTTCATGAGATGAATGATTTTTTTCTTGCGTTTTCACTTCTGATTGGGTCAAAGCATTCATGTGCCGACCAGTGAAAAGCACCTCTTTCCATTGATCTTTTGAATGAACCCATGATGGGTTTGTGTGTTCTAGCCTGAAAAAACGAGAATACTCCCAGGGATCCCTGAGCTGGGCGTGCCCCCTGCCTTCCGATCCAGGGAATACTCCAGATGGACGAGGGCATCCGGGTAAGAATCATCCATTACAATTCATAATTAAAATCAATATGTAGGCCTTATTCAAATTTATTTTCCACTGCGGGAATGTTCAAACCTTATAAATTATAAAGACAGAATTCGATATAAACATCCCCCAAACCTTACTCAAATTGGGCCTACATGTACATGCAAAGATAATTTTTAAATGTTCTTAATAACTTGATTCTATTCCATAAAAACATAAGATTAGATCACTGGCTTTTACTGGTGTATGATTTTTGTGTGTGTAAGCATGTATAGAAAATATATTTCAAACAACGGATAAGGGGGGGGGGGGGGGCGCCAAACCCATAATCTCAACAACTTACACTTTTCCTTCAACCCTCATGTCCCTCAATGCACCCCTCGTATCTTTGTTCCCACTTGCGATGAGAGGGGGGGGGGAGAAATATGAAAACATTGAGAAAGGTCGACATTAAGTCATTATCGTAAGTGGGAACAATAAAGGGGAACAATGTGCTCGCGGAAGAATGATCTGGTAAGAGCTAGGTGTGTTTTTCTTGGGGGCGGTATAAGATCGTCTAGAAGTCATAAAGAATAAATAATCATCATTATTTCGACTTGGTCTTGACTTACCCCCCCCCCACCAAAAAAAATTGACAAGCAAGCAAGCAAAAAAAAATAGGAGGGGGAATTTAAGGGGGTTAAGGTGAGCCCCTATACCCCCGCGCCCCCCCCCCCCCCGCTTACGCCACTGGAGCCTCTACCTCGGTCACATTTGTTAATACGACGGCCGTTTTATTGATTTTTATTCAAACCACGGAGCTATTTAATATGTTAAGACGGGAGTTTTTTCACACCTCCGACGGCCTTTGCATGCTAAGCAAACGCAACCGAGGTATTAGCTAGGCTGCCAAAATAAAGAGACAGAGCTCGTGACTCTAAATAAGAAGAATTCACCATCCTCTAGATCAAAGTAAGGAATGAAATCATAACAATGTAACAATCTAACGATCAAATTATCTGTATTCTGCTCGTCCTCTTCGAGCTTGCCGGGCGAGCTTGATGACTTCATTACATTACATAAATGACACACAAGCAATATCTGAAAACAATTTAAATACTCTCCCGATTGCCCTCTCTGTTTTCTCTCATTTCCTTGACTCACTCACGCTTTCTTTCTGTTCAATCAATGTTCGATGGACGCACATTAAAAGTGAAATAACTGGGTGGAAATATTTCGGGATCGAGATAATTTATTGAATAACGGCGCGGGTTGACGACGTCTTTTACAAGACTAGATTTAGGGGTCATCGGACTTACGCGATGCGCCAGCGATCACCTGATATTTTCGCGCAGTTAGCTCCGCCCCAAACTGTCTAAAACTGGCCGCAAAGGCTATATTGACACAAAGCAGCGCGGACGGAGTCAATGGGGAAATTGAACGTTTTTTGGCCAAGTTTGAACCCTTTTTTCCACATTTCATTTACATGTTGGAATAACAAGACCTGTTCCAATAGATTTGTACCACTTATTTCAATCGAGGTAAGTGCTTTTAATATTGTAAAACGAAGGAGATTTTTGTTTGATTTTCTCGATTGGGGTCCCTACTAGTACAGGGCGTGACAAACCCGCTTGCCCGGGGCAAGGGAAAATGATGTGCGGGCAAGCACTTCTCAAAGTCAATTGCCCGATCGGGCAAGTGGTTGTTGGGTCTTTTTTTCTGTACCGTACCTCGTTTTTCCATAAATCATCCAAAATCCACACTCAAAATCATGAATAAGCCTTAAAAAATAGCGAGTCGCGTAGTTTCAAATTCCGAAATTGCGTTATTTTTTCTGTACCACGTATTTCCATACACATGGTACCAGGTATGAAAAAAATCAACGCAATGTCTGGGAAACAGTTGAATGCAGTATAGGGGTCCATTATGAATACCACCATGTGCAATTTCTAATGCACATTTTCCCCCTTCCGATATCACAATTCTGTGATAAAAGAATTAGAATTACACAGGAAATAAATCACAGAGTCGAGTAACCTCGCGTTGGTGAGTTGTCATTCGGCTTTGCTTTTCAAAACGGCCTATTAACATCCAAAACAACTTGCCGTATTTGTTAATTATGAATTAAAATTCATTTGTTTCCCTTTTTGAGGGGATTAGGTAAATATCAGACAATAAATCATCAAACAAAGCTCCATCTATTTTACAAGGCCGGCGGGAGGCTCACGCACGTGCGCATACTAGCTAGCCAGTCTGAGCTCTGTCTCTCTGCCAGAGCTCTGGGGGACAATTCGCTCAGTAAAGGCCTCAAATATGGTGATTTTCTGTTTCAGACAGAGTTTACATTTCGGGTATATTATTCAAAACTTCCAATACAGTTTGATGATTTCTTCAATGTCATGTATATTTAAGTTATTAATGAATACATTCTCACCGAATTTAGACTCCCCCATAGAGAAATGCAATTTTCGTAGAAGTCTGCGTTTTCAAAGAACTTCAGGAAAAGTTAGGGTATGTTGGCCTTTATTACATGGCCGAGTACAGGTTATTGTACTGGAATAGGCGAAGTAGAAATTAGATATTGAATTCATTTACAATGTATATCAAAGTTCAACTCACAGTCACACCCACACAAACACACGCACACACACCCACACCCAAGATTCTAAGCATATAGTGAAAAAATTACTTAAAAATCATACAATATTAAACAATGTTAGTAATAATTCATTAATAAGTGAACAGGTATTCCTCAAAATAGAAAAAAAGTAGCATGTGAAAACATGTAGATAAAAATTATTGACAGAGTGCAACATCATAAAATGATGAAGTAAAGACTTGATGGTTTCCAACTAATTAAGAGCTGAACAATAAAGAGCTGAACATTTTTCACTGGCTTTCTTTATAGTTTCCAACTACGGTAAATGAAAACAATTCTAAGGAAATATGTTAAGCAGGTAGCCATTTCGTGGATTTAAAGATGCAAAATATGAAATATTAACAACTTTTGTTGAAGGGTTTTTAAAAACCTTAAATGCCCATAAAATATCGATTTTTTTTTCTCCAAAATAAACGTTAAGACTCAAGCCTACGTTGCTGAAAATATCCTTTTTAATGTGTGTTCTTTTATACTGGACATGATTCTCAATTGTTATTTTGTATACCTTAATAAAAATAAGAGTAGTGCCGTCATAATGAAAAAAATATTTAAAAAATCGGGCAAGCAGTTTTTTCTATCGGGCAAGCAAATTTTTTCATCACTTGCCCAACAGGGCAAGTGACGAAAATTTTTTTTGTAGAGGCCTGTAGTATTACAGCTTTTCATCATGTTCATAGATGCTAGTATGGTAGTGGATCGTATTATACCGAACACTTTTCATGAGTTTAAATAAATTAATCATATCAAACACATTATTTCAATAAAATTCACCAAACTTTCACCATAAATACACAAATACCTACAAAATATAAATATGCAGAAATTTTGCCGAAATTGTTTTTCATTTTTATGACATCAGCTTCCAATCAGACCTCTCTTCACTAGTGAAATTTTTGATCACTTGAAAAAGGTATCGTATTACCGAATGCCAACGTGTGTTTTCTATATGGGAAAAGTTGGGAAAACAAAGTCACTGATGAGCTATTTTGACCATATTTTATTGTTTTGAGGATATAAAGACTTCGAAATTGTGTTTTTGATCATTTTTCTGTTCAAGTTCCCTTGAAGGATGTTGCAAAGGTTTGAGCGTATTTGATTATTTTCTGACGCATATGATGCGTGCGTTCGGTAATACAAGGCCGGTCGGTAATACAATCACTCACTATACTCAAGGCTCCACATTAACTTTTTTTGGTGGTGGCCCATTCGGGCCACCAAAACCTTCAAATATTTTTTTTTGGTGGCCCATTTGTAAAGTTTGGTAGCCCGAAAAATAAAAAGAAAAACATTAATTAAAAATGAATAAAACAAACTGAAATATTCTGCAGTCACTACTGTGTACCACTATTCTTTGTACATCTTGTATGAAAATCGTGCTTGCTATTATTTTACTTTGCTTATTTTGTGGTAATATATAAATTGTTCTATCATTGTAAATATGAAATGATTGAAAGAGAATAAAAGAATTGTATTGTTCCCAGGATGTGTGGACTTTTAATCTCCGTATAGACACACACTCATAATGGTAAAGTAAATAAATAGTGCATATAGCAAACTCAGATAGATTTACAAAACAATTTTTCCTTCCTTTTTGATCGTAAAACCTAGATTATGCAGGCCCCAAATCCAGTTTATGTTCTCTTTTCCAGCATATTATAGCAGGAGAAAATCACAGAAAAACATGCTGCAGAATTAGAACAATGTGTAAAAGGGGAAAATGAACAAAAATAATTTTTAGAATAGTATATTGAAAAAAAGAAAACATAAATTGTAAAAATGAATAAGTGAAATAAAACAAAAGAAAAAAATGAAGAGAGAAAAAACAAAAAACAGGAAAAAAAATGAGAAAAAAACAAAAGAAAATGTAAGAAAAATGAATAAGAAAAAATTATTTTAAAAAATGGGGAAAATTATTCTTATTATTCAGTAGAAACGTGTTCTTTAATCAGGCATATTCAATGGGAAGGGTTATAAATGGTTTAATCACTGTAAAAAAATGAAAGAAAAATATAAGAAAACAGCAAAAGTTATCTGGAAAAAACAGTGAGAAAATTCCTTCCCTATATTTGACAAAATGATGGAAAAAAATTCACATTTCATATCAATGAAATGCCTTCCCAAAGTATTTACTTCCTCAAGAGTGGTTTAAGAAGTCATTTATAAACAAGAAAGAAAGAAGCTGTCTATTTAATTTTGGCTAGAAGAGACACAGCTTCGAAATAAACCAAATATCAACATACATACAAATGCACATGTGGGACCGTGATGTACTCACCTATGTGTTTTATGTGTATTAATGCATTTGGAAATCGATCTTTTTAGTCAAAAGAGAGGTCATAATTCCTCCTTTAAATGCTTGCAAATAATCAGGTTTCAGTAATATGGACTGTAGAAGGGCATTTCATTGGTGTAAAATGTGACTTTGACGTAGATTTTCAAAGTTCTGGGGAAGATTTCTTGGCAGTAACATTTCGTATCGCAGCTCCCTGAGTCTGAATACAGAATAGTCTGCAAGCGCACAGCTAGCTGCAGTGGTTTCATGCATGCGCTGCAAAGCTCAGCAAGACAGCCGGCGCGGCCGGCTGAATAATAGTAATACTGTCATGACTATGCACTCTTTGTGTGTAGATTAACAAAAGAGGCGCATGACGAATTGACTTGCAATTTGAACTGTAGAAAGTTGATAAATGCATGCAACATCGAGAGAAAAATTGCGCTACTTTGAAAATTATTGGTTGCCCGATTCGGGCCACCAAAACTTAACATTTTTCAAGAATGGTTGCCCGAGATGAATTTTTGGTGGTCCCGGGCCACCGGGCCACTGCTAATGTCGAGCCTTGCTATACTACTAGATGCCACATCATTTTGAAATATCTACATGTGTTGTGACTAGTGCTGTTGTCGGGAACAAAAATCCATGTCGACATGTCGCTTAAAAATTAATCCCGACATCGACAATGTCGACATGAAAAAGGGACCGTAATTTAGCCTAGGCTCCCTAACAAAAAAAATCATTCGATCGTGGAACATAACACTCTCAATCAAACGTATTCACCTTGACACGAAGAATATCCCCACACTAGATCTAGATCTATATAATACAGGCTCAGTTCGGGAAAACATATTTTCACTAAGCTAGAGTGAATTCACTTTCAAAATCACCGATTTAAACATCTTTTTCTGGAGAATCAAGTTTTGTACGATCCGGTCTCGAAAGCATTGCGCAATAACACTCGGAGCCAATTTGAGAATCACCAATTACAATAGTGATCATTGCGTATTATACGCTGGTACACATGTGCTGCAAACGCAAGCTCCTCAAATTGACAGTAAAAAATAATGAAAATCGACCGATAATTTCAGTATCACTTCCGCGGCGATCCGTGCAACGATCTCCAAACGAAGAAAGGGAAGTTTTCTGTGACTTCGTGATTTGAATTAAGCGCTCAATTGCGGCGGTCACAACTTTGACAAAAACGTTTATGTGAAAAGTAATGCATTGAGGAGCAACGTATTATCAAGCACGGTGAATAGCGATGGGTACATATGGATGGGTACGGTGAATGCTACTACGGCTACGCTACGCTCGGGATCGTCGAGGGGCGCGGCAGCTCGATCGGGCAGGCCGGCCCACAAGTACTCAGGCACTGACGTATTTCTGCTGCCACGCAGCTCGCAGGTATTCTTTTTTCATTTAATGTGCCGCTTTATAGCTGAATAAGCCTTTTAATCGCGCCACTTACTGTGCATAAAAGCTTCCAACTTTTCAGCTAAGCTTTATACTCGTGACTTTAGGCTAGACCCCTTTTTATTTTATGTTTGCATGTCGATGAGGGTGCGTGCATGTCGACATGTCGAAAACATTGAAAATCCTTCGTATGTCGACATCAATGTCGATATGAGGCCTATCGACAACAGCACTAGTTGTGACCAATCATTTTGAAGCTTGTGACCTGCTCTTTGCAATAAGACTGTTTTTTCTTAATTATTACAAATTAGGCAAATATCTTATTAAATATGCGCGCATATCATTAAAAATTTCTGCCGCTCATGCAGAATTTGTATTGTATTTGCCTTTGTAATTTCACCCATGCTAGTGATTTTGAGACAATTAACCACCAAAATATGTCAATTTGCCCATTCTTTGATTAAACCAGTATTAAAAAGAGAGAGTTTCATATACTTAAATATGCAAATTTAAAATGGCATAAATCTATTAATTATAAATGAGGTTATGATGCAATGATACGCATATTGTAAACATGTATGTTAAAAATATTTCTATTCAAACTACATGTACGACGAGATAATCAACCACCAACATGTCAAGAGGCCCATTCCTTGATCAAAATAGTATAATATTCAAATAAAATACATGTATTAAAATATGCAACAGTCCTTCCCGTTTATAATTTCGTGGAGCTCAATAAATCGCTCTCCTTAATTTTTTTGAGGAGCTCAATTGAGCTCCTCAGAATCGCTCTCCTTGAGGAGCTCAAATCAATTCAATACAATACATTTATGATAAATTGTAGATTTTTCGTAACATTGTATATGCATTAGCTGTGTACATGTAGCTATTAATTAATCTGTGGTGAAACTAGGCCTGGGTCAATACGTTTACAAAATATCGCACTCCTGTTAAAAAAAAAGAAATGAAAAAAAATTGCTAAAATTTCACATTTTGCATCTTAAAATCCATGAAATGGCCATCTCGCAGGTCAAAAATTGTATGTGCCACTGTACCAACAACGAAATAGAATCTGTTCTCTGGATCTATGCGGTTGCACAAAATATTTTGACAAACACATTTAACATGAATACATCCTTGCCTTTCACATTATTAGCATTATTTTACGTTCAAATAAAATTTCATTGATAATTTGTTTTTTTTTTGACATCTTTATCAGCAGTCAATGACTTTCGCCTATTCGCCATTTTGGATTTTAAGACCTCAATATCGTGCTGTTACATCTTCGAACGTAGATGGCAGCAACACACGAGACACGACTGTGTTGTTCGAATGATGTATGCATGTGAAGCCCAACGGCCGGCCGGCATGGGCGTGGGGTACGATTGAGTGATGATATCGTGTGCAGTCACGATATGTGAATTGTCATGATTGTAACGAAGTGAGATCGTGTTTTCTGGGGTTTTGTGGCCATTTAATATTCATACTTTGTTGAGATTTTGTAGTAATTTCTGTTGCTTTTCTGTGTATTTTGAGGAAAAATAGGTTTTCCGTGATTTTCCGTTTGAAATGCAACTTTCCGTTTCAAAAGGCCCTTTCGGTGAATTCCGTCCATTTTCCGCAATTGCGGAAAATCACTGGTCCTAAACTTGGCTCTTAAGTAAATTTGATTCTTTAAAGAAATGAAACCATTGGAACAAGATAGCTTGTGTGAAAACAGAAAAATCAAAGAAACAGATCAACAAAAGTTTGAGAAAAATTGGACAAATAATGAGAAAGTTATGAGCATTTGAATATTGCGATCACTAATGCTATGGAGATAGCAAATTGACAATGCAACAAAGATGTGTGATGTCACTTGTGAACAACTCTCCCCATTACTTTAGTATATATTTCACTTGAATTCCCTCTTTTATCACATCCATCCATAGATCATGTGTTCTTTCTACATGAGGGAATTTAATACATATTTTTTAAGAATACATCATGGATAAAGAGTTTGTATCATAATAAGAAAAAGCAAAAAGAGACATTTTGAGGGTATTTTATAGTCCACCAAAGAGAAAGTTGTTCATCAGTGACATCACACATCCTTGTCACATTGCCAATGGGAGGATCTGTACATGTATGGCATTAGTGATTGCAATATTCAAATGCTCATAACTTTCTCATTATTTGTCTGATTTTTCTCAAACTTTCTTTATTCTTATTCTTTGATTTTTCTGTTTTTATACATGCCTATTTGTTCCAAAGGTTTCATTCCCCATTAACTTATTTTTTCTTTATTAAAAATAGAGCTTGAAAAATGAAAATTTTCTTGCCATAGGTGCCACAAGCCTTATTACATCAGGAGGGCCAAAGATATTCGTTCGACCCAACCCATTCAATTGTTTTCAATTTGATATTGTTGATTGACAAAAGTGTATGAATATGATTCAAAATCTAACACTGATTCTAGTCTAGAAATGGTAACTACTGAACTTCCTTTGCCCAAATTGGGAAGATATATCTATTTATTTTACTGCTTCAGTTGATGAATTTGATCCCATCATAAAATGGCGATTTATTTTTAAAATGAGCTGGCTACGATACCCTTTTATGGTCAGATATGGAATGTCAGATATATATCCTATCCAAAGGTAGTAAACATTCAACCCTCTAATTTCACATTTATTTTTTATGAATTTTTATTACCCGGTAAGTGCCATTTTAACACACAAGTCTATGGGGAATGTTATACACACGTGACACCTATAAGTAATACAGGTGAATACCTTGTAGTGGATGGAATACCTGCTGTAACTACTGAGTAGCAATCGGTAGCAATTTCTAACTGATATCATCAAGTGGTGCAAAAAATTGATTTAATGGCTTTAATAGCAAGGCTATATATTGTAAGCATGGGAATGCATGAGAGTCAAGGCCTCTTTGTGTTCTGATTTATCATTGCTTTGTGCTAGTGTATGATCACCTACATGTACTTAATGTTAGTCTATAGGACTGGGCTATACATGGGTCAAAAATACTTTTTTTGTAATTTCAATATGGGAACAGTTTTTTTTTATTCCTTGTAATGTATCTCAACATGAAATGACAATATTTTTTCTCTCGGGTCCGAGAAAAAAGTGTGCCGGGCCAAAATCCAAAATGGCCCCCAAAACCCCGAAAAATCACAATTTTGGCCACAACTTCTTTATTTGGTGGCCTTTTTCTTTGGTTTTGGTGTCTATTCATATGTGTTTGGGGGTAGGCAATTTGTTTTCCTATAATTAGTACTTTTAAACCATTATTTGTAGAGTTAAAAGGTAATTATACCTAAATTTCCCAATTTTTATAGCCTTTTTTCAGCCAAAAAGCAGGTTTTATAGTCCTGGGATTCTTGGATTTTAGATGGTACGAGGTCAACAATAGGAAGCACCTTCATATAGCTATGTCGCTTTTATTCCTCTACTATGAGTTTTACGGATATTTGTGAAATATATCTTATTAAATAAAAAAAATGTTAATTATCCTTAGGGGCTATACAGTATACAATGTACTGTACATACTGCACTGCATAAATGCATTGGCCACCATGACAAGGCCTGTATAAACTACAGTGTTATACATGTACATGTACATTTGTAGAAATGAGCTCTTAGGTTTTGAATAAGATGCCTCAGAAATTGAAGATATGTTTTGTCTCAGAAACTGAGGACATGTTTTGTCAAATATTCTAATTCAGGGGGCAGAGAAAGGTAATTAACCCCACATCATGGCATTTACACTGTAGCTATTCTGGGCCCCGTTGCATAAAAATTTACCAATATGTTAACTTAATGGTAACTTGCATGGAATCCTTGGTTCTGATCTGATTGGCTGTTGATCAATATTACCATGATAGTTACCTGACCCCATAAACATAGGCCAGTTAGACACCACAACCAGGTAAAAAAAAGCCTCCAAATAAAGAAGATATGGCTAGATATGTGATGTACATGTGATATTTTTGTGTGCAATTAACGTTGCTGGTTTCATCATGTACCGTAAGTAACGGTGTATTAACCGCACCTTTTTCTCGGCGGGATAGAAGCAAAAGTCGGGGGTGCGGTTTATACACGGTGACGGGTCTGAGCCAGCCCGCCGTAACCCCTCCCGTACATGTACGATGTCTGCCAGTTCACAACACATCGAGTGGCCGGGCGTAGCCACCCAGGCAATGTCGTTTAGAGGGGTGTGAGCCGCGGGTAATGGGAAGCGATTATTACGATCTTAATCAAATATTGTCCATAACAAACGCACAAACCTTCATGACCCTAATTTTGACTTTATTCTCGATTCATAGTGAAGTTCCCTGGCTAATTTAAAAGAGACGCCAAGGCTGGGTAATATTGTACCGCTGAGCGAGAGTTGAGTGAGCTTAGAGATTGCGTTGTAATGTGGTTATAGTGCGACGTAGCTGGCGCTATTTAAAGTCCCGTTTCACGCAAGCTTTTTTTTCTCCTTCCTGTTTGCTTTTCATAAGATACCATGTAAACCACGCACGAGAGAGACGGCACGAAGCCGTAAAAAACAACTGGAAAAAATGTCAATTTCTTTGTTTCTTGAACCTTCCTGTAATCCCGTATCCAAAATTCATGCTAAGACATCAAATTTCTGAAAGTGATAGTGAGGTTGTGATGCAAGAAATGTGAATGTTTCTTCCTCCTACGCTGGGAAAGATAAGATGTACTGGCATGACTAGTACTGTAACGTAGTTTGCAGTGTAATGGCAGTGCTGTGTGTGTGTGTACACTGTGACTGTGAGGTGAGTGAGTGTGTAAGTTGCCAATATTGTCGGGACCGTTCTTTCTTTCTAACATTTGTAGATGAATTGATCAAGAACAGCAGATTTCCGCATACCGGTAATCTCTTTGGATACTTTGAAATCTTAAAAACTTAGATTTTGTTACTTTGTACCTCAAATGTGCATGCAAATGTGAGAAGAATGTTTTTTTTTTTTTTTAGTCCAAAGTTGGGGGTGCGGTTAATACACGGGTGCGGTTAATACACCGTTACTTACGGTATATCAGCTGACAAGCAATCAAATTCACAATTTGATTTTAAACCTTAGGAGCTTATTTCTAATGTATGACACTATAGTTTATATACAGACCTTGTCATATGTCATGGTGGTCAATGCATGGATATATGCAGTGTAGTATGTACAGTAACAGTACATTGTATACTGTATAGCCCCTACGGATAATAAACATTTTTTCATTTAAAAAGATATATTTCACAAATATCCGTAAAACTCATAGAAGAGGAATAAAAGGGATATAGCTCTATGAAGGTGCTTTCTATTGTTGACCTCGAACCATCTAAAATCCAAGAACCCCAGGACGATAAAACCTGCTTTTTGACTGAAAAAAGGCTATAAAAATTGGAAAATTTAGGTATAATTACCTTTTAACTCTACAAATAATGGTTTAAAAGTACTAATTATACGAAAAACAAATTGCCTACCCCCAAACACATATGAATAGAGACCAAAACCAGAGAAAAAGACCACCAAATAAAGAAGTTGTGGCCAAAACTGTGATTTTTGGGGGTTTTGGCGGCCATTTTGGATTTTGGCCCGGCACCCTTTTTCTCGGACCCGAGACAAAAAATATTGTCATTTCATGTTGAGATAAGGTAAAAGGAACACAAAAAAACTGTTCCCACATTAAAACCGAAAATCAGTTTGATGATCTCGATGAGAACTGAGAATTCCTCTCTCAAAGTAACTGCAAACCGTTTATTGATGGTGGGTAAATGATTCCACAGTAGATAAATATTACAGGTGGAAATAAAGTCTGCTCTGACTGACATAAAGTCTGCTCTGACATAAAGTCTGGCATGAAACTTTAAGTTCTGATCTGATGTGATGAAGTGATCTGATCTGATATGATGATGATATCTCCTTGAAGAAACTACCAGCTTAAAGATAAATTCCAGTTTTGGTAACGATCTCAAAATGACTTTTTACAGAATCTGATATAATGACCACCCAAGTGTCTGTGTGAATAAAAAATACATGTATGTGCCAAAGGATTCTGGAAGAAATTATGTAATTGCTGAGAAATAAGCAAAATAAGCGAGGATTCGGTCACTTCCGTCGGGTCTTTATTCCAGCAGTTATAATACTCTGTCCATGTGTGCCTATCTGTGTTGGTGATCTTCAGTGTGAACATTTTTCAGCGTGGATTTCAAGATTTCACAAAGTTCAGTTTATGTAACTGTACCAGATCTAGATCCTCGATGATATACTGACAATTAAGCCTAGTTTTACAGACTTTCTCATTAAATCAGTGTTTACTGCAACTACTGGCATTTCTCTTTAAATACAAATTATTCACTATTCTAGAGGCTTCTTGTATTCAGTAGAAAAAGAACATTCTCCTTCTTTCAGGAGCAATCAAAATTCTAAAACGTTCTTGAATGACCTCAGTGAAATCAACATGTCAACAACATAGCTAATCTTATTGTTTATTTCCACTGCCTGAGGAATCTGTTGTGTAGCAATCTATTGTTGGCAGTCTGTTCAGAAATAACAAAAATCCTTGGCCTTTAAATAGGCGAGAGGCCTATTCAAAGCGCCTCGGAATACGCCTCGGAATAGAATATTTCTAGATAGATGGCGCTATATAAATGCCTATTATTATTATTATAACAAAAGCTTTTACGAAGACATTCTGGAATGTTCTTTATCATTCTAGACTATAAATATCCTTAAAGAGAAGATAACTAAATAAATGAATGCAACTGCTCTTACAATTCTACTTATAGATAACACCATTGATTCCCGGGCAGTCTCCCACCAGCAACCAGCCCAATTTGAATTCACTTTGAGATAATCGACCGATCTCTGAGCGGCCGGGAACCTGCTGCCGGTGACCGTTAGACAGTCTTTGATCCAACGAGTTCAATTTTTTACCTAAATTGTTCAACGGCGATTGCTCGATAAGGTCGGCACCTGGACAGTGACCACTCAGGCACTGAGCCTATTAGGCAGCGAGTGTTCAAGTGGGCAGTTTCCACCAGAAATTCAACTCTGTGCTATTAAAATTTAGTTTTACCCCGCAGAGCCATTTATGCCAACATGCTGTGCCGTGCATGCGCTACCATAAAAAATATTTTATTGGAATTGTAACATTTTACTCATTTCTGGTCTCTTGATATTACTCATGATTATTGTATAAATATAGCAATCCCCAAAATCATTTGCTATGAAAATATGTGTTATAAATTGATTCCAGTGATTGGAGGTTCAACTGCTGTACATACTAGAATTTATGTGATGCATTGTGATTCAAGAACCATAATACACATGTCTAGATACAAGAGTTGGTTTCAGTGTATTTGAGGAAGTACACTGCAAATACATACTGTTGTTTTTATGTGATCACAATATTTCTTAAAGCTTGTGTATAGTTTTGGTAAATCCACCAAAATGCACCTATCACTATTCCAATTCATTGCTAGCTAATATGAATGGATATGCCCTATAACAGTTATGATGTGGAGGATATGAAATGAAAATGTGTTTTACAGGATAAATTTTGCGATTTTACATGGAAATTTAATTTGATCGGGTCACCCGATCAAATTAAAATATCTGTGTGTTTTTGTCTTTCAATTAATTCCTATTCCAAATCATGGAATGAGCTGAAACTTTCAAGGTATGTTCTTTGTCTGTAACTTTTGGATATCTAATCACTAAATTTATAAGATAAGTGCTTGAATGCCCATTTTTTTAATTTAAAACAAGCATCGCCGAGAGAGGGCGCTATATATCCAAGATTTGAATATTTGAAATTTTCTCAGAGAAGTGCAGCTGGAAAAATATCTAACGATGTCTACGCTTCAGTAAGACTGTCATATTAGATGATATTCGATTATCAATCACATTATTGTCCCTTTACCAAAGCTATACACAGGCTTTAATGACATGTACATGTATATCCTTGTACAGTAGACCCTTGTATTGCATGTTTGTTAGCCAATTTTATATTGGCAGCTCTGTCAATCCAGTCTTGAATATTAATGAATTCGATGTAATGAAGGCTAATCTCTTGTACAGTTATGATAGCTGCACTGTGTGTACTGTGATGCCTGGGAACTGAATGGGTTGAATACCCTCCCATTGACCCTCTTTGCATGGCTCATTCATTGTATGCAGTTCTTTATTCATGTGTACATCATGCATACACAGATGGACATGTTACTACCATAGACTACTATCCATGACTCAGTATCACCATGCAAATGATTTTTAACTGAATTATAGAGCTTTGAGTAAACATCGTATCAGGGATTTCTTTGTACTGGAGCTTTTCCAACATACTCTACTCTCTATGCAGTCCCTGCTTACAATGTACTTACATTTTCCAGAGCACATGTCATAAGCATGGATCTACAGAAGAAATTAACACATTGATATTGGAATATTGCAGGTGAATCAATTCTCTACAGGAGTTTGTGAATGATACACCATCAACGAACGTAGAGGGTAGCAACACTCAGCAGTCTGTTGTTATTAGGAAGGTCCTGCCAAGACTATTGAAAATAAATAAGCGTAAATGAAAATGCACAAAATTTGTGTTTTTTTCCTTCATTCCTTTTTGTCTCACTTGCATAGCAGAGTGAGACTTTAGGCGCTGCTTTTCCGACGGCGGCGGCAGTGGCGTCAACATCAAATCTTAACCTGAGGTTAAGTTTTTTGAAATGACATCATAACTTAGAAAGTATATGGACCTAGTTCATGAAACTTGGCCATAAGATTAATCAAGTATTACTGAACATCCTATTAGAGTTTCATGTCACATGACCAAGGTCAAAGGTCATTTAGGGTCAATGAACTTAGACCATGTTGGAGGAATCAACATCGAAATCTTAACCTGAGGTTAAGTTTTTGAAATGTCATCATAACTTAGAAAATATATGGACCTAGTTCATGAAACTTGGACATAAGGTTAAACAATTATCACTGAACATCCTGCGTGAGTTCAAGGTCAAAGGTCATTTAGGGTCAATGAACTTTGGCCGAATTGGGGGTATCTGTTGAATTCCCATCATGACTTTGAAAGTTTATGGATCTGATTCATGAAACATGGACAAAATAGTAATCAAGCATCACTGAACATTTTGTGCAAGTTTCAGGTCTCATGATTAAGGTCAAAGGTCATTTAGGGTCAATGAACTTTGGCCGAATCGAGGGTATCTGTTGAATTACCATCATAACTTTGAAAGTTTATTGGTCTAGTTCGTTAAACTTGGACATTAGAGTAATCAAGTATCACTGAACATCCTGTGCGCATTTCAGGTCACATGACCAAGGTCAATGAACTTTGGCCGAATTGGGTGTATCTGTTGAATTACCATCATAACTTTGAAAGTTTATGGATCTGATTCATGAATCTTGGACATAAGAGTAATCAAGTATCACTGAACATTCTGTGCGAGTTTCAAGTCACATGATCAAGGTCAAAGGTCATGTAAGGTCAATGAACTTTGGCCATGTTGGGTTTTTTTGTTGAATAACCATATCTCTGTAAGTTTATTGGTCTAGTTCATAAAAAGTGGACATAAGAGTAACCATGTATCACTGAACATCTTGTGCAAGTTAGAGTAGTTTTCAAAGTCAGCACTGCTGCCATTGAACCGCGTAATGCAGGTGAGATGGCCAGAGGCATTCCACTTGTTTAATGCAATTGTCCGTCAAAGTGTTCCAAAGATGACACACATGCACCCACAAACAACCTCACCTCATATGCGGCCTCTTTTTTTATTATTATTATTATTTGTTTGGCGTCACCTGTGCCTGGGAGGCACCCTCGCACAAATTAACACAGATCGACACATAAACAAACTGGTACAAGAGACTACTCAGCACTGCCTTTCGTGAAAAGCTCCCCCGGTTATCCTGAAAAGGTGCGTTATTTTGACTCCACTCCATCAACCCACCATTTTAAGAAAAGCTCCCCCGGTTTTCTTGGAAGGTTGCGGCCACCCCCTGCTCTGCGAAAGCAGAGAATAGTAACAAGTCAAGATTCTTGTACATGACATCCAACATTGAGACATGATAATGGTTAACAGAACTTTCTATTATATTGTCAAACTTCGATAGATCAATATGGGGTTTAAGGTCATTCCCGGGGGAGGGGGGGAGTCAAATATATTGCTGTACACACGCTTGACCAAAATAACATATTTAAAGGGTGTTTTTTTTTCAGTTTTGCACACAGGCCGTGCATGCACTCATGAAGGGTATCAAAAACACAGATTTTCAAAAAAGGGGGTAGTTTTGAAAGACTGGTCAATGGTCAATTGCAGGGTCAATCCTTTTTTTTTAAGACTAGCCAAATGTGTTAATAGGGTATGATTTTCCCCCAAGCTTTCCCTGGGGTCATTATCTGGTGACAAATTGTTTAGGGGCCGAAATGTGTAAGTAAAGCCCGCAAAAACGTGTTTAAGGGGCTGTTTTGCAGGCAGAGAAAAACTTGTTTAGGGGGTGTTCGGAAATAATTTGATCACGCTTGTGTACAGCAATATTGTCTGAAATAATATTTTGCACTCTTTTAGCTCTATTGTTAAGCTTTAAAATGAGATATCAACTAGGCTGATTTGATAAGGGGTTTGTGATCTACAACATTTTTTTGCTGTCAACATTTTATTCCACCACCTTTTTTTGGCTACCAGTTCATGACATGTGATCAAGAGGTAATGACTTTTGTAGTACTGTACTTTATGAATGGGCCATGATTTTTATGATTGACTCTCTTGTGACAAACTTTATGGGTGTGAACCCTAATGAAGGAAGTTGAATGATTTTGAAGGTATTTGACTTTAGTTGGGGGAAGCCGAGCATGCCATCTTTTGAGATTATATACCTTCCCACAAGAAGGTGACACATGACAGACTAGACCAGGATATGATGCACAGGCCTGAGGCAAATCAAAGCGTAAAGCTTAAGCTGGTGTTTATGGCATTAGCCTGTGATGATTGGCTCAAGGGCATCGTAGAGAGGGACAGGTACATGTACTAATTCGAGAGAGTTCATTTGCAGTATTAGGATTCAAGGCTTTGGTAGTCTTATTTTTGTTAGATTGGAAGGATGGTTGCATTTGAGTGAGAATCCACCTGGAATAGCAATTTGAAAGGAATAGTATCGGCTTTGTTCTCAGGTGTATCCTTTGTTCTTCAACATGGGAAAGTGAGTTCTGAAGATTTTTTTAAAAGTATTTTGAATCTTCTGAATTTGTATAGTACTTGTAGATTCAACAAGAGAGATGAAATGTTCATATGCTGCATTTCAAAATTTAATGACACAGCCAAAACTGTGGGATCATCGATTGAGTTTGGTATTGTAGTGCTCAGTAAAGTACATGTAGCTATCTTGTTTTCTTGAGAGAAAGACACAAAGCTATTTTAGCATTTATGAGGCACCAATCATCTACAGTAGTTGACTAGATTCATGTAAAGTTTCAGTTTAGTTCATCTTTAATATATTCCACATGAATCAAACATGCATGTCCATGTACTGTGTAACATACATGTACCTGCATAGCATAATCAAATAAACACATTGGTTAAAATAGGAATAATAATGTTGTAAATCGGATCAAAAATAAAATCGAAAATCGGATCGGCAGTTAAGCTTCTAAAATCGAAATCGAATCGAAAATCGAATCGGCGATTTTTAAAAACAAAGGAATACATCAAAACTTTGTTCGCGGTCGCGCGCATCTTCCTGACAAAGTCACAAAGACGAATGCATTGGAATGGAAGTCGCCAACATGCGCGATCGTTTGGAACATGTTTTAAAGGGGTTTTGAGGTGTTATTGCTTTAAAATAAACAGAGTGATTTTTATTAGAAAGATAAACGAAAGACGCATCTTCCGAGCAAAGGAAGATAAAATGAAAATATTTCTCATAGATCACAGGTTAATGAACGATCGGCGGGACATCTTTTATAAGTATTTTTAGGTGATAGCGATTTAGAATTATTGGAATGATCTCTTGATCTCGTACGACGCATCATCTTAAAGTCGCAAGTGCAATTAAAATGTAGTAGAAGATGCAAGCACGCACGATGATTTGAAATATGTTTAAAATGTTTTGGGTAGCTAGCGTTTTTTCAAATGAATTTATTACTATCTTGAGAAATGAACTTTTGATATCTAAGAAGAAATATAAAAGAAGCATCTCCCGACGAAGTTGCAAAGACAAATATATCATTGAGGTTGAGAAGATGTATATCGTCATAAACGATGTAAGAGAGTAACGCAATGAGCTCCGTCGATGGCATCGATAGTACGACTTTTAAAAGTTCACGGCGGGGTCCGCTATCACCACGAGGTTGAAAAGAAGATGTCTAGCACTATAAAGAGGGTAAGAGAGTAGCGCAGTGAGCTCCGTC
Organism: Lytechinus variegatus; assembly: GCF_018143015.1. Classification (NCBI taxonomy): domain Eukaryota; kingdom Metazoa; phylum Echinodermata; class Echinoidea; order Temnopleuroida; family Toxopneustidae; genus Lytechinus; species Lytechinus variegatus. The sequence continues at coordinate 45,303,220 of NC_054746.1, forward strand.
GGTAATACAACCTTTCAAAGTTCATGGCGGCGTCCGCTATCACCACGAGGTTGAAAATAGAATGTATATCATCCTAAGCGATGTAAGATAGTTACGCAATGAGCTCCGTCGATACTACGACTTTTAAAATTTCACGGCGGGGTCCGCTATCACCACGAGGTTGAAGAGAAGATTTATATAATCATAAACGATGTCAGAGAGTAGCGTAATGAGCTCCGTCATTATCACGATCTTTAAAAATTCACGGCGTGGTCCGCTATCACCACGAGGTTGAAGAGAAGATGTGTAGCATCATAAAGAGGGTGAGAAAGTAGCGCAGTGAGCTTTGTCGGTAATACGACCTTTCAAAGTTCACGGCGACGTCCGCTATCACCACGAGGTTGAAAATAGAATGTATATCATCCTAAACGATGTAAGAGAGTAACGCAATGAGCTCCATCGATAGTACCACTTTTAAAAGTTCACGGCGGGGTCCGCTATCACCACGAGGTTGAAGAGAAGATGTCTAGCATCATAAACATTGTAAGAGAGTAACGCAATGAGCTCCGTCATTATCATGATCTTTAAAAGTTCACGGCGGGGTCCGCCATCACCACGAGGTTGAAGAGAAGATGTCTAGCATCATAAACATTGTAAGAGAGTAACGCAATGAGCTCCGTCGATAGTACGACTTTTAAAATTTCACGGCGGCGTCCGCTATCACCACGAGGTTGAAAATAGAATGTATATCATCCTAAATGAGGTAAGAGAGTAACGCAGTGAGCTCCGTCGGAAATACGACCTTTAAAAATTTCACGGCGGCATCCGCTTTCACCATGAGTTGGAAGAGAAGATATCTATCCTCTTAAACATCGTCAGAGATAATACCGCGTCTTTCTCCCTGAATAATGTGACCTCTAAATAGCTACTACCTCAAAAACAATCTTGGAATATGTTCTGAATAATCACACACTGTAACTAGATCTATGCCGGTTTTTTATTTTTTATTTTTTCCTTCAAGGGGCATGATCGAAGATCGGCAAGTGATCGCCGATTGTGGTGAAATCGAATGGAATCGTTTGCCGATTGCAAAATCGGTTACAAGCTTACAAATGAAGCTACACAAATCAATTAGATTACCATAGGCAAAGTAAAATTTGATGAAAAGCAACGCATGTAGTCATAAGATTCTCTGTTAAGTTCAATAGTACCAACTTTGCTCCACCTCCTAAAGGTGCTTGGAAGTCAACCTTTGAGGTTCCAGTTAACCTCACCTGGTTTGAGTGCGGCATTACTTAGACCTATAATGTACACTCTTGATTGAAATTCTTAATATTCTTATGTCAAATTTTTGTCTCGTAAGCATAGCAGAGTGAGACTTACGTAGGCGCCACTTTTGCGACGGCAGTGGCATTGTCAATATTTGAATCTATTTATTTATTAGAACATATTTAATCAGGTACAAAAGATCAGTATAAAACTGTTTTTCATCAATGACCTGA